>NC_135483.1:163182034-163412034 GCF_052094955.1 Ictidomys tridecemlineatus | reverse complement strand
ATGAATGATGTGTCGTGCTCAAACTAAAAGCAAATATTGTTACCAGATATTTCATAGTTTCTTCACAAATATCACAAAACTTCAAGTAATTTTTCTGAGTTTCACTCTCTTCATCTATAAAATGAGAAGATTGAACTGGCCATTATTAAAAGTCTCCTCTATATTCAAAATTTATATGAATTTTCTTTGCTATATTGTTTACCAAAATGTTTTCACATATGCCTTTGCCAGAATTTGTTACTAATATACGCAGGCAACAAAAAATAATTTTAGTGCTTTTTCCAAAAGTGACAATTTTTAATCCTAAATCTTGGTCTGATTAAAATAGGTTCTCAAATCATTTTTTAGGAAAATCAGTTGAAGGAGCAATTAGGTAAAATCATTACCATCCTGGAACTCATCTTTCAAAAGCCATGTATATTGCATTCTCTGAACACCTCATGTATTTGCAGAAGCAGGTAGGCAATGTGTAAAAATGGAAACTCACAACACAGTTATACATTATATATCCATAAAGCTGATGATTATGAATACTATCACAATTAATAAATTTTTGATATTTACTCCAACATGGATTAAATAATTCAATTTCTATATAAATAAGCACTTATATTTTTCTATTAGCTTCTAATAAAGGATCTTTTCAACAGTATTAGTATTAGTATTAGATGTCTCAGGAAATACCAATAAAACAAAAAGAAGAAAGAGGAATAACTATTGGAAAGGGAAAGCCAAACTTATCCATTGTAGGTAAAATGATTGCCCACTTTGAAAATCTGAATCTCTTAGGCAGCCTTTAGCATAAGAGATTAAGGTGACCACCAAAGAACTTTCTTGTATTTAAATTTAAAAAAAGAAAAGAAAAAGAAAAAAAACAGCAGTTGTGGAAAACAACACAAAACTTTGTTTAATGTGCATCATGAAATATGAAATAGAAATCAAGCCAAGAATTGCAAAGGAATTTAGCTAAGCTTCAGTTTGTGTCTAGGTCTTGAGTTTGAAGCTCTTGATTCTTAGAGAGTTGAGGAGGGCCCAAGAACCAAAAGTTCTCATCTTTTTCACTCTACCAATACTGTAAAGAGCTTCTTTACAATAATTTGATATCTAAAAGTTATTATCATAGAAAGCTGTCCTTTAAAATGTATTTTAAAATACAAAAATAGGTACTTTTGATGTTTACAATTATTCTGTATGAACGCATAAGAGATTTTAAAAAATACTAAATTTCCAACTTGCTTTGTTTCCTGTTTTGCAAACGATACCAAATTAGTTGACTCTTTTTCTAATCCACCTTCCTACTTAACCTACTTATTTGTTTTTTGACATCCACCACTGTTAAATTGAATTGGCATAAATAATAAAGATGGTGGTTATGAATAACTATATCACAATTTAGAAACTGCCGATATTTACTCTAAGAAAATTATTTTAGTATCAGATTCAGAGACTTCATGGAAAGTACAGTGGGTTTTTGTTGTTGTTATTTTGTTTCTTTCTTTCTTTCTTTTTTTTTTTGGTAAGATGTTAGGGCAGCTTATATCATGGGAGTTCTGCTTGAATCATTTCTCAGATACCCACATACAGCCTTAGTTGAGAAAAAAATAAAATTCAACCTCCTCTGTGTAGGCAGGAAACTGTATCCTCACTATGAAAGCTGAGCAATATCACCACCCAATTTATTTCTAAATTGGACTACTGCAATGCCACCTTTCTGGGGGCAAAATGTTGATTAAGAATGCAAACAATTCTAGAATTCATGTCAAGTGCGCTTCTGTGATTGGAGATCTTTGATCTGAAGATATCAAGCCACTCAGTGGAAAATGAGTGACATGATCTATAAGAAATGTCTGCCAAGGTAAAGGACAGACATACATCAAAACCTTCATTTTGAGGTGTGTCACCAATGTCCTATGCTTTTGATGCTTTATGTTTTAAGCTTGAAACATCTGTTTGTTCATCTATCCATTCATCCATCCACCTGCTCATCCAGCCATTTTTCCATCCATTTATAATCCACCCACCCAATTCCTACATACAGGGAACTCATTTCATTTTACTTCTTACTGCACTTAAGGGCACCATGCTAAGAGTTTGGCAGGAGTAGAGGACTAAAAATGAATAGTTGGGCACAGAGGCAAGCTGGTAGTCCCAGCAACTTGGAAGGCTAAAGCCAGGTGGATTGCAAATTCAAGACCAGCCTGGGCAACTTAGGGAGATCCTGTCTCTAAATAAAAAATAAAAAGGCCTGGGAATGTAGCTCAGTATCAGAGCATCCTTTAGGTCTGTCCCTAGTACCACATGTGTACACACACACACACACACACACACACACACACACACACACACACACACATAAATGACTAATGTACCAATTCAGTTTTATTTTGATAAGAATTATCCATGATCTTATTATACCTCTTTAATTGTTGTGAACATTTATTTGGTTATACCTTGCACTGGAGAATATCTGGAGGGTTATCATCATTTGGTGCTCTAAATTAATGCTCACTGAAATTAATGAAAAAGAGACCTATGATTATAGTCAACCCCTTCTCATTCTTTGGTGATTCCAGACAAAGAAAGAGCCAAAGGCTCTCAAAAAAGCCTTCCTAAAAGACACAGAAACTTGTTCCTTTGTGTGTTTTAGTCTGAACTTTCCTTGCTTCTGCCACAGTCTCTCATCACCCACCTTACATTGCTATATTAAAAGAGGAATCATTCTCAAGCATGTGGTACTTGTCTAACGAGCATTTCACATTTAGTTTGTTTCCATGATTCCTATCACTGTCATGGGGTTGGTCATTAATGCCCCCATGGTTTAGCAACAGGGCATTAGAAGCCACCACAATGGGAGGAATGGAAGAAACCTAATGGAAGATGAAGTTCTTTGAAAAGAGTCTACCAGTGAGCGATGTGGCAGCCACTGCAGCCCATCAAAGCTCTCCTGGAACATTTTCAGGAGGAACTTGATTGCAAGTTATGCCTGGCTGCCTGCACTTCTCATTTCAACAACGCTGGGCATATTTTCTAAACTCTTCTGAGCATAATAACAGACAAGAAACCCTGTAATGCAAGGCTATAATTCCACTGAGGGGTGCTGGCGGTGACATGTACCATGAAGTCAGAATCTGAGTGGTTTGTCACCAGAACCCCCAGGGTGGAATTATAGCCTCATTCACTTCTTGCTTATTTTCTTTAATATGTAGATGTCACTTTGACTCTCCCATCATCTCCCCTGTAATTCCTGCCCCTGATTTCCTGACCACCAAAGAATACTTTATCTCCTATTGTTTTGATAACATTGTATTCCATTAACATTTTACAACTTTGATGTGGACAGATCTCTGCTCCCTTCTCTTATTCTAGTCATAGGTTCACTACTGCAAGGTCACATTACCCAATAGGGCCCATAAGTCTGAGGTCTAGAAGCTGTGACAACACAGGTACTTCCATCTTGCCTACCTTGGAGGTTGAGTCCAGATACAGACAGACAATGTGAGATCAGGCTGAGGCTTAGGGAGGGCCGTAACAAAAAACAGTAGAACAAAAAATACAAGAGCCACACTTGTAAGAAACAGCTTCCCAGTAGAGTTGAATCTATAAGTATAAATAAGAATATATATATATATATATATATATATATATATATATATATATATATATGTATATACTCATGTATATAGTTTTCATAAGTACCTACAGATGTATTTCTGTGTGTAAGATTCATGAAAACTAATATAAAAATAGCAATTATAATACCTTTAAACTATGAGAGCATACTTGAATTAAAAAAAATCCATGGCCTCACATGGTTCAACCTATGAATTATATGTGATTAGACATTAGAAATTGCAGTCTAGTTCTAGAAGCCTTGATGGAAAACATCTATTTTTACTATAGATTTCTCCAAGTTGAGGATTCAATAAATTACAACTCGAAGGACTATTAGATCTCTTTCTTACCTCAGAGCTTTCAATTCATTTGCTGCTTCTAAAAACCCTTCTATTCAAATGATCACACTGCTATTTACTCTCTTTTCCTGTACTTCTGAATTGTCATGTCCTGATCTCCAACATAGGATATCCCCAAGCTGCTGCAACTGATACCTGGACACATATTTCACTCAGCTGGTTTTTCCTATCAAGAATTAGGATCCTAGGCTAATCCTGGTGAATAGTGTTTTCTCCCCTGGATGTTTTTATTAAATGTCAAGAACAAAAATAGTTCATGTGTGTGTTATAACACCCCATGAAAATTATGTATAATTGATCGTACACCTGCCAATGTGGAAGTTTTAGTGTGTTAGGCAATTTGCCCAAGGTTATAGCACTAATAAGTAGCAGAGTCATGCCTTGAACTTAGTTTTTTTTTTTTTTTTGCCTTAAAAACTGTGTTATAACACCTTAAAGGAGTGAGAAGTTAGGCAGAAATGCCTGCAGAAGGCAGCATTTATTTGGATGGTGGCAGTTGAAGGTGAGTTTCAAGATGAGGTGAAGATATGGAATGGGGCCCACAAGGCCCAACCTGCTAACCCTGGTTTTCATTTCTTTCTCCATCCCCTGATTGAATCAGGAAGAGGTAGCATCCCACTCAAAAATCTCCTCTGACACAGATCAATAACACAGTTTCTATTCTGCTGTTAGTACCCACCCCTGTGGACTTTTCTATAACCTAAGACAATATATTCTCTATTATGTAGCCCACATTTTTTTTCTGTAGTGATAGCACAAAAAATATTCAACTGATATTCTTTTCAATAACATAAACCTCATTTCATTTTTTTTTATTGTCAAGTAGAACAATGTTAAATACATTTTTTAAACTTCTTTCTAACCAGGTACCTTGAACTCTTTATGATTCAATGTGAATTTTATTATTAGTTTTGAATCTTTTTTTTTTTATAAATTAGAGGTGTCATATTCTTTTACTTTTTTTAGTATTTCAGGTTTGATTCTATAAAAGATTTTTTGACATTTATTAACATATGTGGTGTTTCTTCCTTTACTATTAACATAATGCAGAGCATTAATGAAATATCCAGTGTTAAACAAACCTTTCTTGCATTTGGACAGAGAACAAATCTACTATGTCATTGTATATATTCTTTTAATACAGAGCTTGATTCAATTTGCTAATATTGTATTTAGAATTTATATATACATATTCATGAGTATAGTTTTCTATTTTTGTAGCAGTGTTCGATGTTTTGTGGGTATTATGTTAGAGTTATTGGGAATTTTTCTGTGTCTTTCTCTATGGAATAGCTTAAAGATAATTTTTTTTTCTAGATGTTTTAATGAAACTTGTCCATAGAATCAACAGAGTCTAACACACTTTCTGAGAGGTATTTGATCAATAATTTTAAAACTTTTTTCTTCTTTTACTTTTGATGGTGTTTATGCTTATTTCATCCATTCTTTCAATGTTATTTACTTGATTTATCTATTTTTTATTATTTCTTAAATCACTTCCAAATTAGAACTTATTCTCATTCTAAAGCCAAGATTTTACTGGGTGTCAGGCACTGTTTTAGTCTCCAGAAACAAATGTCACCAACAACAGGTAGGGTTTCTGCCCTCTCAAGGAGTTTTAAGTAGTATTTTTGTTTCTTTTCTCTCAACATCCCATTCTCCCTGTACCTCCTTTGTGGAGATAATTACCAAATGTTTAGGTTTCATTTATCACTTTTCCTTTTGCTTTTTTGCCTTCTAATAAAATGGAGTTTATTTCCACCTGAATTCCCTCTAGCCCCTTTCTTTTGTTTATCATTCATTTTCTTGCCACTCTTTTGATGCTCTATGCATTAAATTCTATTCACTTAGTTTTCTGATTGATTTTTTAAAATTAAATTGTCCTGAGATAGTTTGGCCTATCATTTTATTTTCAACCATTTTGGTTGCTTTATTATATTGTCTCATAACTAGCACATTACTGAATATTTAGCTTTCATTTAGTATAACAATTTTTTAAAAAGTAGATTTTCTTTAGAAATATGAGGACTTTAATTTCATTTTTATTATAAAATACATATTCATCATTAAATAGTAAATCAACAGTAAAGTTAAAGAAAAAAATTCAAAAATTCCATCCTTAGAAATAAAAGTATTAAATATTTTTTTCCTGAAAAATCACTCTGTATGTGTATATGCACATGGACACTTCATTTTAATCAAGTAGAATTGTCTTTTGTATGTTATTGGTGACCTGCATATTTTTACACTAAAAAAATTGTCAGAGTAATTTTCTATATTATTTAACAACACCCTGTGAAATCCATTATAATGGCTACACACTCTATTTCTCTTTTAGTAGTGAAATTAACTCATTCATATTTGAAATGTTCACTACTATATTTGGTTTTGTTTTTATGAAGTCCTTTGATTTTTGTATTGATGTTCATTTCTGTTTTCCTATATTTTGTTGTATTGAGTGGTTTTTCTTTATTCTGCTTATTTCTCCTAATGTCCTAAGAGTTATAGATCCTGTTGTACTCTATGGTTTACTTTGAATGTTTTAAAATGTTAAAGTTTTTATCTCTTTAAGTATTGGGAATGAAATCGTACTGTTTTATCTCCAACCAAAGAAGAATTTTAACACATTTTAACTATTGCTTTTCCTCACTATGTAGATTCTATTGAAGTAATCTGTAATTTTATTACTATTTTTAAAATTATTTTAACTATGTATACCATTTATTTCAAGAATCTTTCTTTAAATATAGCTTAATCTTCAAAAACACTTTAACAACATTCATTGGGATATAACTATATAGTTTACTAATTTCATTACTTACCATTGTTTCTTAATTTTTGCACAATTTTTGCCAGGATTCATATTTTATGTGACTGTGAATTGGTCAAGAATTTTTTCTTTGAAAGACATATGTATGGTAAAATACTTCTAAATTCTAATTTGTTTGATAATATTTTATTTTGCCTTTATAAATTATAGTGTGACTTGGAATAAGATTATAATTTTTGCTCAGAAATCTGCAAATATTTTTTGCATATTAGAAATTTCATTTTGTAATAGGCAGATTTTTCTTCCATATGTGCACACCTTCCACTGGGGGGAAAATACTCTTCAAGCTCAGGAATTTCTGAGGAAATTTTCTTTAGGAAAAGATGTAGGTTGGGGCTGGGGATGTGGCTCAAGCAGTAGCGCACTCGCTTGGCGTGTGTGTGGCCCGGGTTCGATCCTCAGCACTACATACAAACAAAGATGTTGTGTCTGCCGAAAACTAAAAAATAAAAATATTTAAAAATTCTCTCTCTCTCTCTCTCAAAAAAAAAAAGAAAAGAAAAGATGTAGGTTGCTATAAGCTATTTTTGTGAACCATCATTGAACATTATGATCTAAAAGTTCTCTTCAGTTGTTTCTCTGATTAAAGTATATCTTTTCCTTCCTATTTAAAGAGACTACCAAGTAATAAACTAGATAAATGAAAAATATTGACATATACATGCATCTTATGAAATTTCAAAACACTAAATTAAATCTTCACAAAACTTCTAGAAAGATGTAGGTAGCTATAAGCTATTTTTGTGAATCTTTATTGAACATTATGATCAACGCTCAGTTCACCAACTGAGCTTTCTAAAGGATCCACCTCACCTGTTCTACAATCATGTTTTGAAATTTATTTTATTTTGCCCTTATAAATGACAGTTTGACTTGGAATAAGATTATAATTTTCACTCATAAATCTGCAAATATTTTTTGCATATTAGAAATTTCATTTTGTAATAGGCAGATTTTTCTTTCATACATGCACAGCTTCCTACAAATATCAAACTTGTAGCTACAAGCTATTTTTGTGAACCTTCATTGAACATTATGATCAATGATCAGTTCACCAATAAGCTTTCTTAAGGATCCACCCCTCCTGTTCTACAATCATGCTTTGCAATTTAAAGACAACTTTCCTATCCTATTGGTCTTTCTTTGTTACATGATCACTTTTTGTGTGCTGTGCTATCTCAGACCTCTGGCTGAGAATCTGAATTGGTTGTTTAAAAATAATCTTCCTTTATCTTTTTCCTAATCTTTTTTTTTTGTTTTGTTTTTTTGAAGTCAGGAGCTCTATGTTATGAATGGTCACACTTGTCTCTTTCTTTTATTATGTCTGCGATTTTTCTCTGTCTTTCCATCTACAATGTTGAATTGTTTGATATTTGTAGTCATTATGGGTTTTATCCGGAGCCTCATCCCTTCATGATTCCTGGCTTGTATGAAGAGTTTGGTTATTCTAGAAAAATACCAACTATGTGCGAATAGTCACGAACTCAACATGGTTCCCAGGTAGCTCTTGACCTTGCCTCACACTAACCTCTTTGATGTTTGCCTTAGAATGAAGTAGATATCATGATTCTTGTGTTAGGATTCTCTTGCCTACATTGTTTCTTCTTAAAGCTCATTAATATATAAGGAATATAAGTAAGATTGCTTTTTTGTATCATATTTTGGTGACCATATCAGCAAGAAATTAAGAGTAAACATCATATGCATAGGTTTAGTGTGTCATCCTGGGACCTCAGTAACAACCTATGTTAGATATTTATTATTATATATGTCTTATGTTCTGGTTATATTTTGCTGAATAATAAAGCACCTCAAAACTTAGTAGCTGGAGACAAAAATTAACTTTTACTTCTTGTGATTCTGTAGGTCGACTGCACACAACCAGGTGGTCTTTTTCTAGGTTTCTCTTAAATAGTGGCCATCTGCAGCAAGGGTTGGAGTTAATCTGAAAGCTCAGCTGGGCTGAACATCCAACAAGAGTTCTTTTCTCACATGTCTGGTGCCACAGTGCTACCCGACTCTTCTCCAGCAGAGTGGACTAGATTTCTTACACATGGCTCAGGGCTTCAAGAGACTAGAAGCGAGAACCGTAAGTTTTTTTTTTTTAAATTAGGCCCCCAACAGACACCACATCCCTCCTTCTATGTTCTAATGATCAAAGCAGACAGAGATAACCCAGATTCAAGGAGAAATTAATTCCATCTCTTGTTGGGGGAATGCGTGCCTGTACAAGAAGGAAAGGAATCCCTTGGGGCTGTGTGTGGAGAAATGCTATTGAGGTGATAGTAGGTTTTAGTTATATGTTAGTAAAATCCAACATTGTAGCAAGAGAGAGAAAGTGAGAGATATATAACAAGTCTTTCTTTGTACTCCTGAGAGATTTAGTCTCAGTTTTCAGAGTAAACCATTCTTATGTTTGTAACATAATTTGCATCAAAACATGAGAAATTTAAGTTAACTTGCCCTATACCTACTCTCCTAGTTGAATTTGTGTGTGTTTGTGTGTGTGGGGGTGGGGGGGTATGCTGGGGATGGAACCCAGCGCTATGTACATGCTAGACAAATACCCCACCAGTGAGCTACATTCAAAGCCCACATTTTTCTCTACTAGACTCTTTTCAAGATATGTTCACTACCTTTCTTTAAATAATATTTGAACTTCTGTTTTGGTCCATAAATTTTAGATTGTATCTCTTAACTTCCTATTATATAAGGTGTTAATTGATTACATGGTTTGTTATGGACTAGTAGTTTTAACATCATTTTCATTCAGAACTTTGAAGATATTGCTCTTTTGCCTTCTAGCATCCAAACTTATCTCTTTCTTCTAAATTATTTCTTTCTAGAAGTTTTGTGAAGATTTAATTTAGTGTTTTGAAATTTCATAAGATGCGTGTATATGTTAATATTTTTCATTTATCTAGTTTATTACTTGGTAGTCTCTTTAAATTTCATGACTTCATCTCATTTCATCTCTGGGATATTGCCATGTATTATTTCCTCAAGATTTGTTTGTTTTTCTCTCTTCATATCTTCTAATAGTTAGTTGTTGAACCTTTTCCATTTATTCTTATTTTCACCTACTTCTGTTAAGGCCTGTTTTTTGGTCAGTTACTTAATATTTAACATGTAACTTTAATTATCTTAAATGTTTAGCTTCCAAGAACTTTCTTATTCTATGATAATCATTAGTTATAGCCGTAAGTTTTTGCTTTATGAGCAAACTACATCAATCTCTCCAAATTTATTCTATGGCATTCTGTCAAAATTGTCTTCTGTTCTTTAATTTCTTTTGGGTTAGTTTTGTTTGTTTTTTTTTTATCCTTCTGGTGTGTGTGTGTGTGTGTGTGCGCATGCATTTTATTATTTATATTATATATATATATATATATATATAAAATTGATTGAAGAAATAATTTACTACAAATAGCAAGTTACCTGGGGTTTCCTCTGCTTTGTTAAGTTCTGTTTCTTAACAGCTTTTCCACCAGCCCAGGTCGAAAGGCTGCTTGTAAATTTTTGCTTGTTGCTGTATGTGTCCATAGGCAAACTTCTTTAATCTGAGTGGGCAAGGAGTTGACAGAAATCAGGTAGGCAGCTAAGTTGGATGTTAACTAGCCAAAGCTCAAATATTTTTATTGTGGAATTTACCTGTTCTAAAGGACACCCTATTCCTTTCCAGACATGTATTCCCATTGCCTGAGCTCAGGACTATGATGTTTTGTTGCTGTTTTGACATTTTAAGGATAGCTAATAACTGTTTTGTAGTAATTCTATATATAATTCCCTAGATTTTTGTCCTTTTCCCTAAATTCTATGGTGATGATATGATTTTACCTTCAGGAGACCAAAAAAAAAAAAAAAAGAAGGAAAGAAAAGAATAGAAAAACCTCTTGTGTGTTCTATATACAGCCCCAATTCTGGTTTATTCAGCATTATTCAGTATTTATTCTTTAATGAATAAATACTTTCTACTTTCAATAAACCAAAAATTAGAGTAACTATCTAGTTTTCTTAGGACTCCACCTCTCTATTCTCTGTGTAGTTTTGTTAATTCATACACCTTTTGCATTACAATTGTTATTGGGTGTTGAAAAAGATGAGAAATAAATATGTGAGTTTATTCTGTCTTCTTCAACTGGAAACCTTATTATATCATTTAAAATTTATTGTTTTTATAAAGAAAACAAAATAGAGTATTCTCCAAAGATTATGAATTTGCTAGTTCAGTTCCACAAACATTTCCTGAGTGCTGAGGCAATAGGAATAATTTTTCTAGATGTTGGGTATAAAAGTATGAATAGCGCACAGTTCCTGCTATTGGAAAAATTTCAGTTTATTAGAAGGAACTCAAACATACAATAAACATTTATAGCCAAGAACAATAATGCAATGGTAAAAGTGTATGCTGAATAGAGAAGTATAGACCTGGGGCCTTGGGAAGGAAGATTTCTAGAAGGGTTTTGAAAGATGAGTAGGATTTATCAGATAAATGGAAATCAGAGAATGAAGAGAAGAACAAAGACTTCAGATGAAAGTGTCCAGAGCATTACAATCAATTCAGAGCTACAGAAGCACCAAGTAGTAAGTTATGGAGTTGGCAGCAGTTGGGAAGCTGAAGAAAGGAGGACAGGAACCAGATTGAGGGAGGACCTTGCAGACCATGCCAATGAGCAGAAGGCGTTTTCTGGAAACCATCTGTAGGTTTGAATCAAGAGGAAAACCTTCTTAGGTAGAGGTTTTTGGTAACAGTATGGGGCATGAAATTGACATATGATTGCTATTATAGTAAATGTTATGGTGAATATGACTTAGTCTAAAAGATACATGTTGGGATGATTCGAGAGAATTTTGGAGATAAAACGAGTATTGTTAATTATTTAGATATAGTAGATGTGGAAGATGAATCCATCAAAACTAGCTTCTGGGTTTTGAATCTAGTACCTAAGAGGATAAACATAAGTCCAAATCTTATTAGGAAAACATGACAAAGAGTACTTTGGAAAATGTAGGCGGATTAGTTTGGGTTCTCCAAGGAAATTACATCTGTGTAATTTCTGTACCTATAAATCTATCTATCTATCTATTATACATTTCTTGTAACAAATCTCATTTATACATATATATGTATACACATATGTATATATGAGATTTGTTACAAGGAATGGCTCACACTTTTATGGAGGCTGAGAAGTCCCACGATCTGCTGTTTGCACTCTGGAAACATATGGTAGCTGATCCAAGTTCAAAGGCCTGAGAATTAGGAGAACCAATAATGTAAGTCCTAGTCCAAAGGCAAGAGAAAAGCCATGTCTTAGCTCAGGCAGTCAGACAGAGAAAGCCAATTCAAACAAGATGACACTAGTCATGGATGGCATTTAAAATGAGAAGAAAAGATGATCAAGTTTGAATCTCTGGGGAATTCTGATGAAATTTATCTGATGGGGACTGAAAAAGAATGATAAAGGAATATAATAACAACTGCAAACATATAGAATCATATAAAATACATTATAGGATAGTTTTTAAAAGTCTGTGTCAGATGCAACAGAAAGCATAAGTAAAACATTAACAGTATCCATTGGGTTTTGTAACTGAGGGGCCAGGGATGCCTCAGGGAAAATATTTATTTCAGTCTGAAGTTTTGGGTTGAGAAGAGGATGCAGATGGGGGTAATAGAGTCATATTTTGAAGAATGTTTATGATAAGTGAAGGAAATAGATAAAAAAGGATATAAGATCATGAGAGTGGTTTTCCTATTAAAATAGGAGAGACATGGATTGCTCACCACAGATGCCTCCACTAGAGTCGGGTGGGGGATTAGTTGATTAATTTTAGGATGATAGAAAGTGAAAGGGGCATAATTGGTGGAGTGAGGCCCAGAGGAACAAGGTAGACGAACAAGAAGAGGATAGATGGTAAGTTGTTTTTCTTCAGAGTTCACATCTTTGAATTTAAAGGTATTTTTTTTCTTGCTGCATGCGGAAAAGGTGGAACACAGATAGGATGTAGCAGGTGAGTTTGTGTGTGTGTGTGTGTGTGTGTGTGTGTGTGTGTGTGTGTGTGTGTAAACACATAGCATCTAATGATCAACTGACTAAAACCCAGCCTGAGCCTGAGAATTTAGATCATATACAATATTATGAAATATATTATATTGTGAACAGTTAAATTTGCCCCACCAATCAAGACAGCAGTAATTTTGAAATTGAAAATAAGTTTATAACTCTGGTGGTTGTTTCCTCTTTTGGTAATTTATATAGAATGACACATACTAGTTCCTGGAATAGTGATGGACTTTGCTCTTTTATAGAACATGAGGTGTCCTGCAAATATATGTGTGTAAACAGGTGTACAGATCTATAGATTTATTTCTTAAGAGAATATAATTTATTTAGATCTAAAACTTCAGTTGTAATGAAAAGTCACAGGTTGTTAAATTCACTGAAATGTGGTGAAGTTTTAGTCTCAGCTCACCATGAGATTTCTCACTGATGTATCTTGGCATTTAACATAATCATGATGTAGGTGAGTTTTTACCCTCCTAAACAATGTCCTCTATAAATTGTTTCAAGTATTATAACTTCTAAAAGTACTGAAGTCCAGACCTGGGAAATTGACCTTTGAATTTGGACATAAAAAAGAAATAAAATATGTTCTCATTTCATCTGGGGTTGAATTTATTATATATCTTATGTAGGTCCAAAGTTGATTATTTTAAGACTGCTTTTCTATAATAATATTAGTACATTCAAAAATATTTAGATGTTTATGCTAAAACAAAAATATAAAGAGATGATTTATTAAAATCTAGTGAATTTTAACTAATATTTCTACTACTAAGTAGCGATTAGTCAGAGAAACAAAAACAGCTGAAATTATGTAAAAGAGCAATGTTTCCTAGAATGTGTTTCATGGGATACTACTATTATAAAATTTTTAGAAGGAAAAAAAAACCCTGAAACTTTCTCTCATTCTCCCTCTCTTAGAGACTCACAAAGAATTGATGTATTAAATGAAATGAAAATTTTTGAGTAGTTAGAGGCCTCACAGTTCCTGATTACAAAACTAATTTAGAAAGCTACAGTAATCAAAACAGTGTTTTACTGGTATAGAGGGAAATATACAGACCAATGGATTGAATTAAAGAGAACAGAAACAAACTCATATGTAGCTAGATGATTTTCAAAAAGGGTGGCAAGGGCATCCAAAGGGGGCAGGGGGAGTCTTTTCAACACATGATGTGAGGAAACATAATGTGCACATGCAAAACATTAAGTTGGGCCATTACCATACAACATATAGAAAACTGAACTCAAAGTGGGTTAAAGACCTATGCATAAGACCTAAAAATAATCACTTCTGGTCAAAATCACAGGGGAAAATCTTTGTGACATTGATTTAACAGTGATTTCTTAGCAACAAACCAAAAATAAATAAATTGGACTACATCGAAGTTTAAAATTCTGTATGTGAAATAATATAATCATCAGATGAAAAGCCAGCCTATGAAATGAAAGAAACCATTTGCAAATCATATATCTATTAAGGGGCTAATATATAGTGTATATATAAGGAATGCTTACAACTCAACAACAAAAAAGTCCAAATGACCTGATCAAAAATATAGGCAAAAATTTGTACAGATATTTGTTAAATATGATATGTAAATGGAAAGTGGACATATGAAAAGATGTTCAAAATTGCTAACAGCACTGGGGAAATGCAAATCAAACCCACAGTAAAATATCACCTCTCTCACATTAGAATTGCTACGTCAAATACACAAACACACAGAAACACCACAAAAAAATGACAAATGTTGATGAGAATGTGGAGGAACTTTAATCCTCTGATGGTGGGAATATAAAATGGCATAGTCATTTTATATTCTATACTATAAACATAGAATATTTGCTTAAAAATTAATAGAATTACTGTATGATCTTGCATTCTACTTATAAGTATATACTCAAAAATATTGAAAGAGACCCAAAGAGGTATTTATATACCCATGTTTGCATCAACATTGTTTGCAAGATTTGAAAAGGTAAAGTAATGATGAATGCATCAATAGAATGTAGTGTATACACATGTGCACATATATACAGAAATAATCGGATATATTTGGTCTTTAAGAGGGAGTAAATTCTGGCCAGATGGTGTGGTGCACACCTGTAATCCCTGCGGCTCAGGAGGCTAAGACAGGTGGATTGCAAGTTCAAAGCCAGCCTCAGCAATGGCAAGGTGCTAAGCAACTCAGTGAGACCCTGTCTCTAAATAAAATACAAAATAGGGCTGGGGATATGGCTCAGTGCTCCTGAATTCAACCCCTGATACAGCCTCCCCCCAAAAAGGGATTAAATTCTGTCCCAGATATAATATGTATGACATGTTCCCTCCTCCATTTTGGTGGTGATGGCAGCATAACAACATTCTTGTACTTAATGCCACTGAATTAGACACATGGTTAAAATGGTAAATTATATATATTAGAATTGCAAGATGATTTTGGAGGTTGGTTTAGGGACCTGTGTAGCATAGTGGACTCCAGAGCTAGTCTGCTGGCACTGAAATCCCAAATCTCTCAGTTCCTAATTGAGTCACCTTTGGCAAATTATTTACCTCTATGTGCTTCAGTTTTACTATTTATCAAATGAAGATCTTTATTAGGGGCTACAAGTATTAAGTCAGTTAGCAAAGGTAAAATGTTTAAATAGTGCATGGCATTTCCTAGGCTTTATGTAAATTTGTTGCCAAGCTTAGTTTCTAGCTTTCCCCCTTGACTCTCTTTTTTCCTGTCACGATTTTTGTTTCCTTTTAAGTCTGTCAATCACAGTGGCCTTTGCACCAGTGCTGCTGTAATCTTCTCTTTTCTCTCCGTCATTATTTTTTTGTCTTTTGTACTTTTTCTATACCCTTACCTGTTGAAAAATGGTTAGCTCATGATTCATATCACCAGCTAATTAGAATATTGCTTTCTTTCAAGTTATAACATTTTTGTGGGTTCTCAGGTATATATATATATATATATATTTTTTTTTTTTTTTTTCCAAAATGTCTTTTCTAGCCTTGGAATCCTGGAGGAGTAGTTTCTGGACATTTCAATTTTTTTCTATTGGATATTAAAAAGAATAGTAAAACCCCCAATTGCAGGGTTTTCTTCTTAGTCAATTTAATGTTCTCCCTATTTTAAACTAGGTTCCCCTACAAGCAAGGTCAGAGACAAAAGATCATAGGTAATTTATTTATTTGAAAAGACATCTCAGGAAATAGAAATAAAGCTTGAAGAGTAAATTAGAGAAGGGAAAGGAAATTACAGAGAAATATTTTTTGGCCAACTGGTACATATAATTTGTATCTAATTCTGAGGTACTGTTTTAGTCAGCTTTTTTTTTTAACTGCTGTGACCAAAAGACCTGACAAGAAAAATTTTGAGAGGGAAAAGTTTATTGAGAGCTCAGAGTTTCAAATGCTTTAGTCCATAGATGGCCCACTCTGTTCCTGAGGTGAGGCAGAACATCATGGCAGAACTATGTGACAGAATAAAGCAGTTGGAGGGTTGGCACCAGGAAGCAGAAAGAGAGAGACTTCTCTGCTTAACGAAGACCCAATATAAATGCCAAAGGCATGGCCACAGTGACCCACCTACTCCACCCTACCTGTCTACAGTCACCAGTCAGTTAATTTTTATCAGTAGATTAAAGCACTGATCAGATTAAGGATTCAAAAACCTATTCATTTCACCTCTAAACCTTCTCATATTGTCTCACACATGAGCTTTTAGGGAACATCTCATATCTAGATCATAACATTCCTCTTCCAAAACCTCATGTCCATCTCACAGAGAGAAATACATTTAGTCTATTTCCAAGAGTCTCCATAGTCTCAACAGTTCCAGAATTGCCCCCAAAGTCCTAGTTTGAAGTCTTCTCTGAGACTCAGGGCAAATTCTCAGCATAAGCCCCTGTAATAATCAAAAACCATTTATATATATCCAATATGTAAAGGCAGAGTAAACATTTCCATTCCAAAATAAACAAACAGGTACATACAAAGAAGGAATAAGAACAAAGTGTCCTATTTCTCCTCTGAAACTTCATGATCCCCGTGTTTAATGTACGTAATTTTATTGTCATTCTGGTCTTTTGAACTCCCACCAGAATTTCCCATTAAGATTGGTCCACGTACATTCTAAAGCTTTATAGCTCACATTGCTAAACTTTCAAAAATTCCTCTAACAAATTCCCAAAACATCCACAAGTATCTAAACCACATGGTTAGCTTAGTCACAGCAATGACCCCACTCTTGGTACCAGTTTTAATTATTAGCTTTTTTCACTTCTGTGATGAACAGATCTGTCAAGAACAACTAAAGGAGGTAAAGTAATTTGTGGACTCATGAGTTCAGAGATCTTAGTCCACAGATGACTGACTCCGTGGTTCTGGGCCCAAGGTGGGACTGCACATTATAGCAGATGAGTATGGTGTAGGAAAGTGGCTTGGGACATGGCACCAGGAAGCAGAGAGAGTTTAAGGTGACCTCACAAAATATGTACTCAAAAGGCATGCTCCCAGTGACCCACCTCCTCCAGTCAACAGTCACCACTCACTGAATCCCTGTCAGCAGATAAATGCTCTCACATGGCTTATGAGTTATGGCTCTCATAACCCAATAATTTTACCTACAAACTGTCTTATCCCACACATGAGCTTTTTGGGGGACACCTCATATCTAAACCATAATAGGTACCTTCTGAGAACTTAAATGCATCTCAAAGGAAGAAAGGAAAAGTATTCATCTTTCAGCTTCCATTCCCTTTTCATCAAGGGTGGCCCCAAGGACACGAATTTTATCAATGTCTGGGTTTCATATGTGTGACTCCAAATAGGTTTCTGTGTTTCATAGCAATATATAGGTGAACTCTGACATAGGGAGTGATACATATGCAGCACTGAGGTAAAGTCTATCAAACTGCACCTGTGAAAAGCAGTCAGTGGCATGTTGGCAACCATGGTTGACAACAATTTTTTGTGTTTTTCAAAATAGCTAGGAGGTGTTTTAATGTTATCGACACAAATAAATGATAAAGTTTGTAACAATGCATATAAACATTACCCCGATCTGAGCATCACCTATTATACATATGTATTCAAATATCATGCTGTACCTCAATTATGTGCCAACTAAAATTAAATATATTTTTAAAATCTAAAAGGGAAAAAAGGACTGGAAATAAACAGGGAAACTTTGGAAATTAATGATCATGATCTGATTATGGTATTATTATAATAGCACCATTTATTGTGTTTCACAAAATAAATAAATAAATAAAAATTTGTGCCAAACTGGTTGCTACAGCTTTGGCTGGTTTAAGAGGTGATAGGCAAGCAGTCTACTCTTTGTACCACTTAGATCCACTTGTGTTCTCCATAAATTAAGTTTGTCACAGATTCTTCTTCAAAGTGATGGCTAGATTAAAATCTCCTCTAGAGTTTAATACAGGAGAATTAGTGGAACAAGCGACAGTCACTGCTATTGAAGCTGGTTCTGTGGCCACAATTGATATTTATAATCTAACTTTTCCATTAGTCATTCTAAATTGTCCTCACCTTTGATAGAATGTTGATTAGTCAAGTTTCTTGCCTAGTAGAGTGGTTTCAGATTTTCATTGTTGACAGGTCTGAGTACTTACATATCTGTCTGTAGTCATGGCACCTTTAGTTCAGCATTACCACAAATTTTGGCAGCACCAAAAGACATTCTAGTGAACTCTTCTGGATTTAGGACATTTTCTTTCTGTATCATGATCTTCAGCAGCAATCCTAGCTGCTGCTCTTGGTAATAAAGGTTGGTAACCCCTCTTTAAAATATATATAATATATATATTTGCTTGCCATTTATTGTAATAAGAAAGCCTACTTGAGTAATGACAGCTTTTACCTCAAATGCAGTAATTCTTGCAACATCTCCCTGTGGAAGCATTGCCTTCTGGGAACCGGGACTCGTAATCCTTGGTAAACCAAACTCCTAAAAAAGAAGAGCTCAAATTCTGCAAATATGTCACCAGAAATTCATCTCAAAGGGACAAAAGAAAAAACATCTTTTCAGCTTCCTGGAGTCAATTCAGTTTTTGGATAATGAGAGGTGCCAGTTTCATTTTTACTCATTATTTTTTTACTAATAAATGCTTATTTAGGAAACATAACACCAAATGTTACCATTAATTCTGTGTATATGGTATATCATAGAAGACAATGTGCCCAAACCAAAAGGTATTTTCCCTGAGTAGGTATTTGTCTGAGATTATACTATTTAATAAAACATTCCATTTTATTAGGCCAACTGCTTATAAATAAGGAAGCATACAAAATCTGTGGGTCCTGTGATTATCTGCTCACTGAAATATTTTTTCGTAAAATAGATCTCTTGCTCAAAGGCAATATTGTTTAGGATATCATGCCTATGGGTCAGGTCTACAATTCTTTGAAAGATGGTGCTGAAAAAGGCCTGTGAATATGGGAGGAGATGTAGGTTTAACTGTGGTAAGAACAAATTGTTATTGCCTCCAGAGTATAAGTGGTCTGAGGTAACATACTTGACATCAAGTAGATAGCTGGTATCCCAAAAGGACAATGCCATATCAAGGATGAACCATTGATCTTTTCTGATGACAGGTTGAACTTTCATCAATGGTAGGAGGAGATCAGCCTTGATGAGAGGGAGCCCATTTTTTGTTGGGTCTGTGAATAACCTCTATCCATGACAATTATCAGTATACATCAGTATAATTATGCGGATCCAGTGATCCCACAGTAAGAGGAACTTAGGCTATAGCTCTTTATGAGGTCTGGCTAAAGGTGTTTTTTTTAGGACATTACTCTTTAAATCATGGGTGAATGTTACCATATTAATAAATCTTATCTAATCCTTTCTTAACTTTTCTTACATTCCAGCCCAACAGCTTTAAGGTCTACTTTTTCACATTTCTACCTAAGTCCTGCCAAAAACATTTAGCTTGATCACGCAGTTCCTTTGGTCTATAAATTATTTATTTTCTAAAGAGGGAATGTATTTTCCTGTGCTGATACCCTATCCTGGTTATTGTCTCAGTGGTTAATAAGAAGAGACCAAAGTAAATCTTGAGGAAGGCAGTCATTTAGTGAAGTTCTTATCTCATTTGTCTTAATTATAGTCTTCAGTCAATGGAGAGCTATTCTTCTGAAGCAAAAGAGGAGTGTACTTTTGCCTGAAAACTCAATGGAATTTAGGGATTCAAGGAAATGTATTCGTATACTCAAATGTCTCCGAGGTCTTAGGACATTGTTCTTGTGTCATAAGGGCACTACTTTGGCATAAAGTTGGTGTTGATGTTATATATTTAGTTATATTTGGACTGTGCTTCTAGCCCTGATTTTCATCACATTGTTCACTGTGACTTTAGGAGATAAGGGAGGTTCTCTGGTTCTCATATTTTCTTTTCTCGGGGTTCCAAATCAGTTAATTAACATTAGCTTGATTCACAACCCATGTTATTATTTATTCCTCCATACTTCATAAGTGTTACAACTACTGCACAACTCTGTGTCTCATCTGCAATCTGTACCTCATTCTATTTGACAAGAGTCATCATTGTGACCTTTAAAACCCGGTTAACCACCACCCATGTGGTCTTTATTGATGCCTAGTCATCGAATGGGGGTTCAGGTTCATATTCAGATTCTGAAGATTTGCTTTCTGCACAAAAGATCTTAGCCTGAGAATCTCTGAGAACAATGCTGAATAATAGGTTACATATAAGTAATTTATTTAGCAATGCTATCCTAGCAAAGAGAATTGTAGGACAGGGGTATGAAAAGGGAAGAAGGGAAAGCTTATACCAAAATAAATTATTAGGTTGGCTCTTACCATAGTTTATTGGTTTTGATCTATGAAAGCTTCTGATTTTTTTTTATAAGAATTTTATAATAGTCTATTCAGGGAAGTATGGAACCCTTTGGTTCTCATTTTCCATTGGTCAAGCAGGGCTTTTTGGGTTGCCCTGGACTCTAGATTCTAATAGACATCCACACCATCATGACAGAGAATTCCTGAGAGAGTAAGCAGATTATCAGAATTTTTCCAAGGTGCATTGCTGTCTGGTTTTACCTGTCAGAATCTGGTCAATATCTGTATAAAAACTGGTGACTGTAGCAGTTGCTGGAATGAACAGCATGACAAAGAGGATGGGTCTGAAATGTTATATATGAAATGTCCAGTACAGAACACTTCTCTGATCATTTGAGATAAGCAACCTAAATTCATGTAGTGTGTCTCCCCAAAATGCTTTAACTGGGTCTCCAGTAAGCCATCTGACTATTCCCCAAGGCCAGCTTCCTTCTGGTGATGATGCAGATAATAGAATCAGTGAGATCCCTGGATGTCAGCTCACTGCCTGACTTATTTTCACTGAACACTACCGGTAGATATGGTTAATGTTGTCATCACCTTTAATCACCACTGCCGAAGTGCCATATTTAATAATATTTCTTAAATTTTCCCTAGTTATCCAGTCTGTTTTAGGAACTGAGCCCAAGCTGAGAGATTTATTACATACAAATAGAGCTATCCCTCAAGATCAATGCAGTTTTAGAGACTGGCTGCTCTCTTCTGACCGTTCTTCTAACATCTACTATATATACACCTACATTCTTCTGTACCTTACAGATTTTTGCTTATAAATGGACTTTGTTCCTTTGAGACTTAACCATTAGTTGTTATAGCCCTGAATCTGTGTCATGATTTGTGTCTATCCATCATCCACCTTTAGTCACCACTGTTAAGTGCCTCAATTTCTCAATCTCTCAAAACTAAAATTCTTCAGAGACTTTATTTTAGGTCATGTCACACCCACCAGGGTTTGCATTTGGCCCTGGAACTTGCCAGTTTTTAACAAGTTGTGGTGGTAAGGGAAAGAGGCTATGTGGAATCAAATCTTCAAACTTGTATCTTCCTCCTTAGAATTGCAATGGGTATGGCAATTTTCTTTGGAGATGACTATGAATCCCAGGAACCAACACTGTTTTGTTAGCCAACTTTCATACACCAACTGTTCTCATAAGGATGAAAGCCCTATGCTCTAAGTTGGGGATGAAAGGAGACATAGAAAACCTTTTCCCATATTTTCTAATTGTTTTTTCATCTCTGTTGATTTGAGTATTTTTATATCTCAAATATGACAAGAAATAGTGAATGGATAAGAAGTAAATATACTTTCATTCTTTTAATTCCCAATTAACTATGTACTTCATTCTGTTAATCCAGTTAATTCCCCACAATTATATTAATCACATTCTTTATATATCCAGATTTATTATGTGAAATACTATCAAATATTATATTTTATTATGCTTTAATTTTTCAAAGTATTTTTGTATCCATTACTACATGTAATTTTGACAATAACCAGGAAAATTAGGTAACGGGAATTGAACTGAAATCATAGTATAGGTGAAGACCTAGTGAACACCTTCTCCATAGCATATACCTAAAAATTAGCAATGTACAAATAGAATTGCTATGGTTTGTCCCCTTCAAAACTCATGTTGGAGTTTAATTCCCATTGTGAGGAATTAAGAGGGTGTAAACTTAATCTTACCTTTATAAATTGATTAGGACTAGTTAAGGCCATCAGGGTGGAGCCAACATCATTGAATACTGGTGACTTTATAAGAAGAGAAAGAGAGACCAGAGGACACACACGTGCTTCCTCTTTCTCAATATATGGTGTGCTGTGCTACCTTAGGACTCTGCCAGCAACAAGCCTATCTTGTGGACCATTGACTGTGGATCAGAACTGTGAGCCAAAACAAACCTTTTTTGTTTTTAAAAAAAACTTCTACAGTATGTGTATTGTGTTATTAGTAACAGAAAATGTATTAATTCAAGAACCTTTGCTTATATTCCCATTTGAGTACACTTTTGTTATATTATATGATACCACACTTAAACATGTACTCATAGTGATATCTTGCCTTGCATAATTTCCACACACACACACATGCACACTTTTGATTTACAGTACTGGAGATTGAACCTAGGACCTAACACATACTAGACAAGCATTCTACCACTAAAATACATCCACAGTTTCCCTTTAATTTTTTTGAGATTGCCTCACTAGGCTAATCAGGCTGGTCTAAAACTTATGATCCTCCTGCCTCAGCCTCCCATGTAGCTGAGATTACAGGTGTGCACCATTGCACTCAGCTCTCTGTAAATTTTTACAGGACCCTGGAAAGACATGGGCATAAACACATGCATACACATTTAGTCTGTGGTCATTTCTTTAGATGGAAAAAAAAAAGAAGTTGGACCAGAAGATTTCTAATCTCTTTCATGTACATTCAGATTTTTTTTAACTTAGCACTCTAAGAACGCTGCTTTCACTTTTCTTATACTGTAAGCATGTTTTTAGCATTTTCTTTCTCACATTTACAAAACATCAACTCCTGTGAGGTATGCTATTGGTGTCTCTAGTGCCAAGGATTGTGCCTCCTCTCCTGTGTGGCAGGCATTCAATACACTCATCAGTTGAATAAAATAACAATTGGAAATCAAATTTTAGTTTATAATTCTGAAGACATCATATCTTATTATTCATGGTTATATTGGATTAGAGGCCTTGAACAATTGAAAATCAAATTTTAGTTTTCAGTTTAGGGCATTCATATTATTAAAGTTGACCTAAGGCAAAATGATGAAGTAGGCCAAGTGAGTCTTCAGTGATTCTACATTGCACCTCTTCCCAAATATGTTATGTGGTGAGTATGTAGTTCATTCACCTAGATATTCAGAGTTGATAAAAACAGAAATATAGACATTGAAAGAGTCAGAGCTGGATAGTAAGGATTTAATGAAATAGAGTTAATAAAATAGATGTAATTCAATCAAAGGTACTATTTTGTGAGCAAATGTCTTTAAGAAGTAAGCATGGCTTGATTTTATTTCAGATGACTCAAATACAACCATAAAACATAACTACAAAGTGGATTGTATCCTTAGTTCTATAACTCACAGGCTTGCTTAATTCATTGTGAATTCTTCCAATGGTAGTAAGTTACTTGAAAATATCAAATGTAAGTAGACACTTAGGATGCATGCCATGAAAATATTTTCTAAATGTATCTCTTGGCATAAAAACAACATTGTACTTTATTTTAGGAACAGAAAATAATTTATGCAATAATATTAAAATACATAATTTCTGCTAATACTATGCAAACAGTAGATACTTCCTCTTATTGGTATAAATGCAATAATTATATATCTACTTTTGTTCCTTTAATTCATTAATAATTAAAAATTGCATGAAAATTTATGCCTCCAAAATAGAGGGGTGGTGGAATATTTTGATGTCTATGTGAGCTTCTAATTTTGTGGCTTCAGAGGTAGTAGGATAACTTGACTGCTATGAGTTCAGGATGACCACATTTTCCATAAGTAGAAGTTTCATGCTTGAGTTATGCTTGTTTTCAGTTTTTAAAAAAGCAATTCATTTTTAATAACTGCACCCCATATTTTGTTTATGCCACATATGTTCAATCTAATAATTTATTTTGTTCACTTTGTGCAATTTTCTTAAGACTCCTTCTGCTTTTTTACTTTTCAAGCATTAAAGTTACCATGGAAATGGTGCCATTGGCATCATGGGACATGCAGAAGTATATCTAGCTGTACTTTGTGAGGTTTTAAGATTCAGACCATGTCATAGAGTGAGAAAAATCAAGGTTGACATTTGTTTTAGCTTTAATTTATATTTTAGTACGTTTGTTATGGAAACCAGTGTTTAGGTGATGTTTTGATTAAAAAATTAAATGACAGAGGAAAAAAAAGTAAAGCCTTAAGGTTCTCCAAGTAATGCTGATTTGTTCATATACTTTACACATATATTATCATTTGGTTATATAAATCAAGAGTATCTTTGGCATCATTTATTGTCTGTCTATATGCCTCTATTCAAAGAATAAAATTAAGAAATTTCATCATTTGTATTTATTTAATACTAGTGCTAGCACATATATAGTACCAATAAATATTTACAGAGGAAATTGCACCATTCACTTGTATTTCGAATAGAGGCCTTAATATGGAGAGTAGTCTAGACATGGAAAGATCTCAACATATTAGTGTGTTATATGTTGTCTACTGATCATTTTACTATAGCTGTGGTTTCATCTTTTCAAGAAATTCACATGAATGGAATAATAGCATATATTCCACTTCATCTGTCTTCTTTTACTCAACAAAGTACTTTTGAGATTCATACATGCTATTGCCTTCACACCTAGATCAGTTTTTAATTTACCACCATTTTATGCTGAAGGGGTCTAGAACATACCACTTCAAAATATACCTCATTGGCAAAAAGATTTGAGTGGAAGGAAATTGAGAATTAATGGATGTAGAAAAAGTTTTTTGTCATCTTAGCATCTACCTAAGAGTAGGGTATAAATACTGAAGATGTTATAAATTTCCTACCCCTCTCCTGTACCAGAATGATTAGAGCAAACTTTATCACTGGGACAGAGAACTGGCACCAAGATAAGTCTGCATAAACAAGCCTAATTAAGTTTCTTTTACCTTTTAATCCCTGAAGATACTTCCATATATTTACTATGGTCACTGTCTCATGATTTATCAGCCTTATATGCCCCAATACCCTTTCCTTTGCTAGTCATTTTATATAATTTGTTGCTGTCTGTTAAAGCAATATATAAGCCCCCAAGTTTAATGGCCTCTTTGAGTCTTTCACTTCCTTTGTGTGAAGCTCCATGCATGTAACACTGAAAATATTAATTATATTTTTATACCTTTCTCTCGTTAATCTTTTTTAGTTTGATCTGTAACCTAACCTCAGAAGGTAGGTTTAGTTTTGTTTCTTTAAAGGGAGTTGCATTGTGTTCTTGTGGCTTCTTTTGTTACTTATAGAGCAGCCCGATTCTGTCAAAGCTTATTTTTACACTTGAGTAGGGTCGTTTTAGAGCAGCATTCACTCTAAAGATAGTCTACCTCTTGCTAGTAAAATATGACCATAATGGGGTCATCATTAAATGCCCTGGGTCATCAATGAAGACTCTATCATTGATAGTTGCTTGAACATCTCTCCAATGTATGAAAGCTTTAGGAATTATAAGTTTTTTTTTTTATTCCCAGTCATTCTTTTCCTGGTCATATGAAGTTTCATCCCATATATAAATGAATTTATAATCTATTATAAATTACATAGTTACCCCTATGTAATTTCTGTGTTCCATTTTTACATAACTCTCACCTCTTCCAACCTCTGTTCCACAAATTTATGTTACTTCAGGCTCTTTTCAGAATAGTGTAATTGAGTGTTAGAACAAAACAGGGAGATAGATTCTCAATCATACGAAGAGTTAGGGTTAGTACAGACTTGTTTTAGGGCACAGCCATAGGATACAGCAGGCAGTAGCCTGGGTCAGCACCAACACAGTGGAAGCCCTACTACAGGGTAGAGCCAGCTTCAGTGCCCAATTGATAGATATGTCCATGCCATTTTGAGCAGACAATGATTCTGGAGTTAACAAAGGTCAAGAGAATCTTACTCTCTACAACTCTGAAAAATAAGGGACAGAGAGACTGGGAACCTCTTAATAAATAGGGTGAGAATATGGAAAAGTAAATAGTATGCAACCACACATATATATTTAGTAAATATGTATTTTTCCATAAAATCATGTATGTCAATTCTAGGTAGGCTATGAATAATAATAGACACTTGCAAATGAAAGTTTAATTGTCCTAAGAGCAATAAGATTTTATCCAAAGTCACACTTAATTCAAGTGTGTATGAATCTGTGGCAAAACTACTATCTATATATTGATCAACTGATCAATTAATCTATCTATCCAATTCTCTTCTGGAAATATAGAATTGTTACTGGACAACAATTTTCCAACATAATATTTTTATCTACCCTTTGCAGTTAAGTATAGCTTTGTGACTAATTTCAATTAGAATGAAGTAGAAGAGTAGAAGTGATCTATGTCACTTCAAGGCTTAGCTTCTGACCCATCCTATATGTTAGTTACTCCATGAGCTAGTTGGGGAAGATGTCACCATCAGTGGGGGTCCCTCAATGATTAGAGTAAAGCTCCTGATCGAATAACACCTACTCTGTATAATATCTGATAGAGCAAGTTAAAGGATCTTCTTAAAATTTGAAGACTCTGTGACCTCAAAAAACTAAAACATCACAGATGGTTGCTTCTTTTTTGTTTGTTTGTTTGTTTTTGAAGTACTGTGGATTGAACCCAGGGACACTTAATCACTGAGCCATATCCCCAGCCCTTTTTTTGGTATATTTTATTTAGAGAAAAGTCATTTAGTGCCTTACTAATTTGCTAAGGCTGGCTTTGAATTCATGATCCTCCTGCTGCAGCCTCCAGATCTTTGGGGAACACAGGGGAATGTCACTGCATCCAGCCCAATATGCGCATTTATATAGAAAATATTTTTCTGTAATTTATTTCTCTATTTTCTTATTCTCAAAGCACTTGGTAAATACCTGTATTAGGAATAATTGTGTGGTATTGATTTTTTGATGCAAGTACGTTTCTCTCTACTATAAGATGAAATACTTGAAGACTGGGACATTTTCTTAATCTATCATCTATTTACTGTTTCAAGAACTATTTTTTGAATATTTGCTATGTGCCAAACAGTATGTTGATCACCGGAAGTACAGTGTAAAAGATATATATGATGTCTTCTTCCCTGATGCTTTAAATAAGGAAGAAGAGACGAATGATGGAGTCAGAAATTATCTTGTGGATTAGTACAATCAGAAGGAGGTACAAATTTTAAGGAAGCTTATCAAGGGGACCTACTTAAGTCTATGAGGATTTTATTCAAGGATGCCTGAAGGTAGTGATATTTGAGTCCTGAAGGGTAAACTTTGAATTAGTTTGGCAAAAAGATGCAGAAGAATTAAGAGTATTTCCATCAAAGGAATAGATGTGTAATTTTTTAAAAAGCTGGATTTCCCCCTATATATTTGGCAAAGAATATAAAGAAGTTCAAAATGGCAAGAATATAAAATGGAGTTAGATCATGAAGAGTCTTACAAAGCCAGGAAAGGATGTTGACTATTATCCTAAAAGGAGTATGCTGAAAACAAAGGGTTCAAGCCCAAAGAGATAAGATTTTGGACATTAAAAAAAAAATTTCTCTTAGGGAGCATAGCAGCTTGACAGGAAACAAGATAATAAATGTTATAGTTTTGACATGTTTGATCACTGAAGTGGAGGTATGGCAATGACTGTGACTATGGTGATTTGATGTAAATGGAAAAATATCATCATATTTCAGGGACATTTAGGAAGGAGAATTGACTGGAATTCAGAATGCATAAAAGAGAATGTTAGATAATGATCCATAGCTTTGACACTGGATATGGTTATGATGACTCACTAGCAGAGAACATGAAGGAGGTTTGGGAGAGAAGTGCAGGTGATGACCACATGAAAAGTTTGAGTTACTTGTCATCCATCAAAGTTGAGTCACTCATTAGGCAGTCGGACATGAAGAACTGGAACTTGGAAGGGTGTTCTAGGTTAGAGACATTGATTTGGTTGTCATTAGCATGTGGTTTGCTGTTGGGGCTATAAATGTAGGTAATCTCATTCAGAGGTGGTGCAGAGTATGAACAGGAAAGAGCCATGATTAGAATCCAATGGTACATCAGCATTTAAGAAGCAGATAAAGATAAACCCGTGAAGCCTCTCCAAAGGAGAAAACTGTTTCTTGACCATATGATGGAGGATTGGAGTGTTCTCATTGCTAGAAGATGAGTTGGTCTGGGGCTCTTTGGGGAATATGGCCAGGGCTGGAGGTTACATGAGAGCAGATCTTAACTGGAGTGGAAGTGTACCTATGTATTCTAATAATTGAATGGCTGAACCAAGAGATTCCTGACTGAACATCAATTCTTGATGTAGAAACATATACAGGTTGAGGGTTAGGTTAGTAAGGTGATGGATCCTCTAAGTAAGAAATCATAAACCTAGTGGGCCAGAGTAGAAGGAATGGAGAATGGTGCTCTGATAAGGAAGGATAATGTTTGATATCAAGGTCAGAAAATAGACAATTTAAAGAATTCTATTAAGACTTTCAGGCAGTTGTATAGTTTCACTGAATATCTGGGCTAAACTAATTAGCCCTGTTGATACATTCACAAGTACTCTACGCTTTCTTTTTAGTAATACTCTTCTCATTTATTACTTTCATGATATCTTTCTTCCTTGACAGGCTCTGAGCTCCTTGTACATGGAAATCAGAAGGAGAATGGCAGAGAGGTTAAGGCTTGAGACTTACTTATCCTTCCTGGATTCGAATCCCTTTAAGGATTTTACCTGATTGGGAAAGTTATATTTCTTTGCTAAAATTATTTCATCTGGAAAATATAAATAATACAAGTTCCTCTTGTGTGGGATTTTTTGTGATAATTACATAAACCCACACATACAAAACACCTGTCTATACCAATGTTAGCTATTATTGTTCACTGTTTTATCTCTACTACCTGGAACAAAATAGACTTTCTAAGATATATTAGTAGAATAAATGAATAAGTGACTGAGAGAATGTGCATTTGGCAACAAACAGCAAAGATTAAATGATTAATTTTTCTCTTGTGGAGTTGGTATCCTAGGTGTGTCTGCAGAAGTAAGAACATATCAGTTTCTCTAGAGTTGGGGTTTTCTCAAACAGAATGACACTGTGTAAGGCTATTGAAGATACATGTAAGAGATTGGCTAAAATGACTGGAAAAGTAATACCATTGTGTGAGGGGAAAAATCATGTATTATACAATTATTTACAGTCTTTGTCAGCTTTGTTTTGGTCAGCTTTGCATTGCTGTGACCAAAAGACCAAACTGTAGAAAACTTGGAATGGAACCACCTTTTGACCCAGCTATCCCACTGCTCCGTCTATACCCAAAGGACTTAAAATCAGCACACTATAGTAATGCAGCCACATCAATGTTTATAGTAGCTCAATTCACAATAGTTAAACTGTGGAAGCAACCTAGATGCCCTTCAATAGATGAATAGATAAAGAAAAGGTGGTATATATACACAATGGAATATTACTTAGCATTAAAAGAGAATAAAATTATGGCATTTGCAGGTAAAGGGATGGAGGTGGAGAATATCATGCTTAGTGAAGTAAGCCAATCCCCCAAATCCAAAGGCAAAATGTTCTGATAAGTGGGTGGCATCCACTGGAAAAGTTTATTTTTGGCTCATAGCTTCAGAAGTTCAGTCCATGGTCAGCCAACTCCATACTTCTGAGCCTAAGGTGAAGCAAAGCATCATGGTGGAAATACATGGTGGAGAAAAACAGCTCAGGACCTGCCAACCAGGAAGCAGAGAGAGTTCCACTCACCAGTACCAAAATATAAAGTTCAAAGGCACACACCTACTTTCTCCAACCCTGCCAACCTGCCTACAGTTGTCAACCATTAATCCATTCAAATTATTAATCTATCATATGAATTTATCATGGATTAATCTACTGATTTGTTTATAGCTTTCACAATCTAATCATGTAACCTCTGAACTTTTAAAATCAATTTATTTATTTTAATTAGGTATATATGACATCAGAATGCATTTTGATTCATTGTACACAATTGTAGCATAACTTTACATTTCTCTGGTTGTACATGAGGTAGTGTCTCACCATATGTGCAGCAGTATATTTTCCTAGGATAATGATGTCATTCTCATTCCACCATCTTTCCTGCCCCCATCCCCCTCCCTATCCCTCCCTCCCCTTTGCACAAAGTTCTTCTATTTTTTGCATGTGCCCCCCACCATGTCCTCACTGTAGATTGTGGATGCCATCTTATCATTTGGCCTTTGTGTATACACATCAGGGTTGGGGAGGAGGATGGCTGTTACATCTTGTGGCTATATCAGGGGGATGATGGCTCAGTAGAGCCCCTGGAAAGGAAAGTCCCTATTGGAGCAAATAGTTCATGAACCAAAGGCTCTAGGAGCACTTCACCCTACTTGATGGAGGAGCCCCCTACTCAAGATATAACTTCCTTATTAATAACTGGTTTTTCCCCCCAGAAGCTTCTTATTAAAAAATCAAAAAACTCTTCTGTCAAACCTTCCACCAAGCTTCAAACCTACTGATTTTTCAGTTGACACGTTTGTAGGGTTTTCCTGACAGTCAGCTTCAAGGAAAGGTTCCAAGAGGCTGATGCTGGGAAGTAAAGCTGACTCTTGGGACAGATGGCTTTCCCAGTTGACCAAGAGCTGGCGTAGGGTACTTAACTCAGCTGGTCTTCAGGTGCCTGCCCAGAGGCAGTGGTGTAGCCTGTGCACAACTCACTCTGGAGCTTCTCTCTCTGCTCCACATTTGTTCACTGTGACATACTTACACCTCTCAGAGCTTCACTCGATCACCTTAATGGGAGTGTGTGTGAGTGTGAGTGTGTGTAAGACTTTTTTAAAAAAAACACAGTCCCTCTGAAAAGACATTTGAGATGATTTCTGATGCACCATAGTGATTTTTCTTTAAAAATATATATGTATTTATTGAGATAAAATGTACATGTAATTTTCCCATTAAGGTGTATAATTAAAGGTCTGTTAATAAAATCACAAATGTATGCAAGTGTTACCACAGTCAAGTTTAGAACATTTCAATCATCAAAAAGTGAAACTCTATATCATTTAACTGTTACCTCCAATCAACCTATTATTAAGCAACTTGTGTACTTAAGATTTGTCTATGCTGAAGATTTCATAAATGAAATCACATAATAGGTCGTCTTTTGTGGCTGGCTTCCTTCACTTAGCACAATATTTCCAAGATGTAACTATACTTCTGTGTCATTACTTACTTTTTATGAGTGAATAATATTCTAATGTATAGATCTTCCACATTTTAAAAAATCCATTCTTCAATTAATGATTTTAGGTATTTTTCATTTCCGGGTAATTGTGTGTATTATTGCTATGAACACTGGCATGTGAGTTTTTGTTTGACTGTTTTCGTTTATTTGGGATATATTCCTAGGAGTGGAATTATTAGATCACATGGTTATTCTATGTTTAAATCTTCAAGAAACTACCAAACTGCTGTACATAGTGGAAGTACCATTTTGTATTCCCATTTGCAAAGTGTGTGGATTCCAATTTCTGTACACCTTCATGTAAAGTGATTGACTTATATCTCTATCCCTAGCCTATTGAGTGTTTATATCATGCAAGGGTGTTAGATATTCTCAAATGATTTTTCTGCATTTATTGAGATGATTATGTTATGTATTTTTCTTTTTATGCTATTGATATAGTATATTATGACTATTACTTCAACTCTCTATATTGGGAAGGATCTCATTTAGCCATGATGTATGAATGAGCTATGTTTTTTTTCTTACTTTTCATTTTGCTGGGTTCATTTTGCTGGCATTTTGTTGGGATATTGTGTCTGTATTCATAGGTGATATTGATCTGTAGTTTTCCTTTCTTGTGATGTCTTGACTAGTTCTGGTATTGTGCTAAGATTAGCTTCATGGAATAAATTGTGTAATATCCTCCCACTTCTGTATTTTGGAAGAATTTGTGAAGAACTGATATTATTTCTTTGAATATTTAGTAGCATTCACTATGTAAGCCTGTGCTGGTAGTATGCCTTTCTTTGTGGTATTTTTAAAAACTATTGATTTAATCATTTTTATAGGTCCACTCATATTATGTATTTCTTCTTGATTTGGTTTTTGTTGTTTATAGCCTTCTAAGAAATTTTTTCCTTTAAATTTAAGTTTTCTAATTTAGTAACATGCAATTGACCATAATATTATTTTATAGTTCAATTTATTTGTTTAAGGTAAATAGTAATCCTGCCCCCTCTCTTATTTCTGATATCAGTAATTTGTCTTTTCTCTTTATAGCTTGGTCAATATGAAAGTTTTACAGTTTTCTTGACTTATCCAAAATCATTGATTTCATTGATTTTCTATACCATGTTCTACTTCCTATTTCACTGATTTCTACTCCTTATTGTTTTCTTTTTCCTGCTTTAGGGTTAGCTTGCTCTTTGTTTTCCAGTGGTTCATGTCAAAAGTTAGGTTATTAATTTGAGACAATTTTCATTGATAATATAGGCATTTAAAGTAATAAATTTCCCAGTAAAACATGTTTTAGCTGCATTTCATATATTTAAGAATGCTTCATCTTTACTCCCATGTGTTATAAAATAGGTTTTGATTTCTTTGACTCATTGATTAATTAGAAGGGTGTTGTTTAATTTCCAAATACTTGTGAGCTCCCCGAAATTCTAATTTAATTGCATTGTTGTTGCAGAACAACTCTATTACTTTTATGCTTTTAAATTTACTGAGGTTTGTTTTATGCTTTACCTAGTTCTGTGTGCACTTGAGTAGAATGTATATTCTGGTAATGACGGGTAGACGTCTGTTAGGGCTAATTGGTTTATAGTGTTGTCCAAGTCTTTAATTTCCTTGTTGAATTTCTGCCTAGTATAATGGGAGGTATTATAGTCTTCAAATAATTGTTTTTGCATTATCTATTTCTCTCTTCAGTTGTCAGCTTTTAATTCATTTATTTCGATACTGTGCTATTAGGCAAGTATATGTTTATGGCTATTATGTATTCCTAATTAACAGACCCTTTATCATTAGAAGATATCTCTATCTAGTAACATATTTTGTTTTATACTCTCATTTATGGATAGTCTGTAAGGCCACCCAGGTTTCTTTCAGTTCTTGCTTATGTAGTATATATTTTTCATATGCTTACTTTCATTTTATTTGTATCTTTGTTTCTAAATTGTGCTTCCAATATAGTCGAGTATGTTGTAATTTAGTCTGAAAATTTCTACTTCTTGATTGGGTTGTTTAATCTATTTTAATTAATGTGCCATTATTTAATCTACTTAATATTTATATTATGATATGTATGTAATTTATATCTTCTTTTTTTCTTGTTTGTATTGTCTCATGTCTTTCTTGTTCCCTGCTCCTCCTTTGCAGTCTTCTTTTACATTAAGAGAATATTTGCTAATGTGGCATTTTAATTTGTCCTATATTTTTAACTATATTTTTGTTATGTCTTTAGTGGTTGCTAAATATAAATATCCTAAATTTACTATAAATATCCTAAATTATGAGAATTAGCTTCATATTTGTCTTATTTCCAGTGAAATATATAATTATTACTGCTTCCTACCACTATTCCCTGTCCCTCCCTTTTTGGTATTATTGTTATAGATATTATCTATTAATGTCATAAACCCAATAATACATTGTTACAATTATTTTAAATTTATTTTTAATTGGCATAATTAATTTAGTTGATATAACTTTTAAAGAAATAGAGAAAAAAAAGAACAATTATATATTTTAAAGTTTTGCCATATTAACCTTCTTAACATTTCTAGTTCTTTTCACTTGTTCTTGTGAATTTGAATTACCACTTGGATTCATTTCTTTAGCCAAATACAGCTTCACTACCATTCATCTCCTTTGTACTTTTATTTACAAATATCACACATTTCTGTTTTACATACCCAATAAAACATAATGTACATATTTTTATATGATTGCCTGTTAATCAGTTAACAGCAGAAAGAAAAGTGTTATGTATGTATGTTCATTTTTGTAATTACATAATTATTTTCATCTGTGCTGTCCTCTCTCTCTGTGTGTGTGTGTGTGTGTGTGTGTGTGTGTGTGTGTGTGTGTGTATCTGAATTATTTCTGAGTTTCAGGCTAAAAAACTTCCTTGAGGATTTGTTATAAGAAAGGTCATCTAGCAAAAAAATTCTCACAGTTCTTGTTTATCTGGGAATGTCACTTTTAAAGATAGCTTTGCTGGGATATTGGATGGTAGTTGGCTTTAAATATGTTATTACATTCTGGCTTCCATTGTTTCAGCTGAGAAGCCAGCTATTAATTTTATTTGGCTTCCCTTGTAATTAATAAGTAATTTATTTTTCCTTTCTGATTTCAAGATTTTTTTCTCCCTGTCTTTGTCCCTTAACTTACTATGATCTGTTTGTTGATGAACACTGCATTTATCCTATTTCAAGTTCATTGAGCTTCTGGGTAAGATATTAATAAATTTTGGGAAGTTTGCAATTATTGATTTTGGGAATTTTTTTCTGTTTCTTTTCCTCTTTATTCTTCTTCACATTAGGTGTAAGCTTTTGTGCTTTGTGGTATATTTCATTTCTCTTAAACTGTTTAATCTTAATTTTTTCCACTCTGTTCTTCAGTTTGTGTTTTCCCTACTGACAGATCTTCAAGTTTATTAATTCTTTCTTCTGCTCTTCAAATCTGTTATTGGGACCCTCTAATGAAATTTTCATTTCAATTGTTATACTTTTCAATTCTAGACTTTCCATTGGTTCTTTTTATTTAATTTCTGTTTCTTTATTGATATTCTTAATTTGTGAGGACATTATTATCACATTTAAATATTTTTGTCATGTTTCCTTTAGTTTCTTTGAATAATAACATTTTTGTAAAATTTGTTCTCTGGTTGATCTCACAGGTAATTTCAGAGTGTATGATAGTACTTCCTACTTCTTGGCATGTCTCAATCTTTCTTTGAAATCTAGACATTTTACATTATATATTGTAGCTATTCTGAGTATTGCTTCTCCCCATCTTAGCCTTCTTGTTATTTGCTTATTTATTTATTTAGTGAGTGGCTGGATCATTGTTGTGAAATTCACTTCCCTGGTATTAAGCCTCTGATGTTGTTCCTTTGGAAGTTACAACCTCATACAACCTAGAATGATGATGATTTTGGCAGGGCTTTCTTCCCTGACTACATATAACCATTAAGCTGTCAAGTTCCATTAATTGCCACTTTATTGCTGGATTGGTTCTAACAATACTCTGGGTCCTAAATTACTCCATAGACTAGGTCTTCAGTATTCTCAGTGGAATCATGTACAAGATAGAGCCTCTGCACTACCAGTGGGGACTGGGCAGATAAGGGTAGCCCCCCTCTTTCAGAGGTACTTTCCTGGAGCCTAGTCTCAACAATAGATAACTAGTCAGGATAAGAAATGCTGATATCTTGCCCCTTCCAGGAAGATAGAACACTGACTGGTGGCAAAGGGCAAAGATAGTTATGGATTTGGCTTCCCTCAGTTTGGAGTTTCCATCTCACCAAGTTGAGAATCTCTAGTTTTGAGAATACTCAAAGGCTTGAACTTCTACACATTCTGTTTCAACTAAATTCAGTTTCTCTGGGAAGAGATTAGGAGCTATCTACTTTAAAGCCTGCTTCTACCCTGCTGTTCTTTGAACATGGTTGAATGTGGGTGCCAAAGTTTCAAGTGCTAGAAGTTTGGTGTCTCCGGTGTGGTAGTACTGAAGTGGTGGAATGTTTAGGAGATAAAAACCTAGAGGAGGGTAATTAGATCCTGGGCTCCACATTTAGGAATAGATCAAGAATGGATTGGTCCAATAAGAGTGGATTAACTCCCATTAGAGCAAGGTGTTATGAAAAGAATAAATATGGCCTCTTCTCAGGTTTTGCTACCTGTCTCACCATATGACCTCTGTCTCTTCTGCTTATGCCATTGTGATATCATCTGCCATAGGGTCCTCAGCAGAGTTGACCATATGTCAGTATCATGCTCTAGAATTTCCAGAACTATGAGCTAAGTAAGCCTCTTTTATTTTTAAAGTACCTAACTTCAGTTATTTTGCTATAGAAACACAAAATGGACTCACACCACCAGGCAAAATCTCCCAGCCAGGGCTCTGGAGTTGGGGGTAGGAAAAACAGCACCATTCTTTCTGAGTGATATCCTTTCTTTAAAAGCCAAACACTCAGTGGAATGGCAGACAGTAACCTCAAATTATTTACTCACCTCTTCTGGTATAGAGTCATCTTACAAGTCACTGGGGCCCGACTAGTCTCAGTGGGGCTGTGCCCAACATAGACACTTTCTCTCTCCCAACATTGGAGATTGATGGAATGAAGAGCATCAACATCTTGGCCCCATTTGCCTAGAACTTAGCCTTAGCTACAGGTAGCTGGAAGGTAGGCTGGGAAATGTTGGTATCCTGCCTCTCAGAAGATAGTCCTCTGTGACTGGGAACTATGGAGAGAAGGAGCCTGCATTCTTCTCCAGAGTGGATTTTCTGTACGGTTAAGTTGGGAAAAAGGAAAGAGGGAGTGAATCCTGAATCAAAGACCACAGATTCTTACCACTCTTAAAGAGTTCTTGTAGATTATCTTGAGTGATTTTTTTTAAATTAGCTATATATCCTAGCATGATTTCCAGAGACTTTAAGTTGTTACCTTCTTATAGTTTTCACCAGTTTTGCTGGGCTGTGGTTCCATATTGCTTCTAATGGAGGTCTTCATGCTGTCATGCCAAAAATAGAACTCTGCACCATGGAGATTTTGTTTTGTTTATAATACAATTCTTGTTTATTTTGTACTAGAATAAAAAAAATTAAAAGGTTTTTTATTGTAGTAGAAACAAATGAAATCAGCTATTAATTGTGGAAGGCAGAACAATGACCTCTTTGATATCCATGTTCTGATTCACAGAACCGTGAATATGTTACTTAAGATGGCAGAAGGAACTATGAAGATGGGAATAAGGGCAAAGACTTGGAGATGGGTAGATTGTCCTAGATTATCTAGGTGAGCACAGTTGAATCACACAATGTCATAAAAGCAGAGAATGTTCTTGGCTGGGTTACAGAGAGACATGATTACAAAAGAAGGGCCCCAGGGATGTGATTTTAATGGTTCAATGAAGAAGGGGAAAGGTACAAGACAAGGAAAGTGGGTGACCTAAAGATATTGAACAAGGCAAGAAAATAAGTTTTCTCCTAGAAACTTCAACTACGAATGGATCCCTGCTGACATCTTAACTATTGCCCAATGAGATCCAAATCAAATACCCGGCTTAGAATATCATGACGATAAATTTGTGTTGTTTTAAGTCATTAAGTTGTGATAATTTCTTAAAGCAGGAATAGAAACTAATACAATATGTTTTTAAAATTACCTTGCTGTAGTGCTATAATAAGTATAAAATAAATTATCTCCTATTTCTTTAAACAGTAAGTAAAATCTATCTACTGTGCTATCCTGAGTTTTTAAATGGTCTGGCAGGGTGACCTATGTATAATCAGAACCCAATGCTCTGTAGCCCCTCTGAGATGTTTCCTACGAGAAATCAGCATGTTTAGAGTTAGTGCAATGACCCTGATGACAATACTCCCTGTCCTCCAGTTTCCCACTCATTATCGTGACTTCTTGCTTCCTTATTTGATCTCTGGTTCAGTCTATGACATCAATTTATGGCTCCCCAAATTTTGACTGTAGCCATGACCTAATTTCTTAGATTAATGCTTTTCATAATATGGTTCCCCCTAGCAGTAGCAGCAGCAACAATAGCAGCATCACCTGAGAACTTGTTTAAAAAAAAGCGGGGGAGGGGGTGTGTGTGTGGTTGGAGTTGCCTAGCATGTTCGAGGCACTAGGTTTGATTCTCAGCACTGCATAAAAATAAATGAATAAACTAAAGATCTATTCACAACTAAAAAAAAAGAAAACTTTAAAAAGTGGGATAGGGCCCAGTAGTATGTTTTAAGAAGCTCTCTAGCAGATTTTGATGCATGTTGAATTTGAATCCTAAGTGAAACTTGAGCCATATTTTTCCTGAATGCTTTTTTCTTAATTAATTAATTAATTAATTTTAATTAGGTAGACATGACAGCAGAATGCATTTTGATTCATTGTACGTAACTGCAGCACAAGCTTTCATTTCTCTGGTTGTACACAATGTAGTGTTGCACCATATGTGCAGTCATACATGTACCTAGGGTCATGATGTCCATGTCATCCCACCATCTTTCCTGCCCCCATTCCTCCTTTCTTCCCCTCCCTCCCCTTTGCCCAATCAAAGTTCCTCCATTTCTTCCCCACCCCACCCCCATTATGGATCAGCATCCACCTATCAGAGAGAACACTGAATGCTCCTTTTTAACCCTAAATTTCAAGCTTGTCTAGCCCAATATCTCCCTGGACAGAATTGAAAAAAAAAACGAACAATGAACAAAATATTTTAAGTGCTAAACAATCTCAATAAGCAATAAGATCTGACCACTTAACTATTTAAATCTAAATTAGGATTGTTAAAAAGTTACTTTGTATCCTGTGTCTAATATGAGTATTTTTTTCTATTAATGATAATAATCATTGATTTTTTTTCTTTTTTTTCCACCTAGTTTTCTTTGTGCTTAGTGTGTGTGTGAGTGTGTGTGTGTGTATGTATGTATGTACGTGTGCATATGTGTGCATGCATGCATGCCAAATTCTTTCAAATAAAGAGAAAAATTTACAAAAATATAGGGACCACATATAGGTCTTAAAGTTTATAGACTTAGGCATTAGTTTATACTCAGGAAAAGCGGTATAGAGCATAAAGCTTTGGCTACCAAAATAAAGCCAGAATTAGGATTTTCTGTCATTGAATGAAGAACCAAAAAATTATATATTGTAGCCCAAGACTTTGGATTTAAAAAAAATTACTCCATACAAACTGAAGTCCTAAGACAATTTTTCAACAAAATCACAGCTCTGAGACATAGGAAATACTAAAGATTTACTGAACATTTAAACATTTTACAAAGGGGCATTCCTCCCCTGCATTCCCAAAGACACCTGTGAACAAACATTTGCAATGAAGCAACACATATGTCACTTGTGACATGTACCAGAGAGGCATCAAGGCATCTGCTCCCAAGTAAAGCCACACTCAGCTTTTATTTTGCCACAAGTATCTGGGGTCTGTGAGTTATTTCAAAGAGCACAATGCTGCTGAGTGGCATTCGGGAGGCTAAGACCTGGCAGTCGCTGGCAGAAAGACCCTAGTGCTCCCTGGCTTGGCTGGCATCTCAGTGCATCTGATTTCCCAGCAGATGAGATGTCAGAATCTGTGGACACGCAGAGGGAGGAGCAGGTGTTGACCTCTGATCCACAGCCTTCTGGCACATTTCCTGTTTTTCTTCAATTGAAAAATCATTTATAGTAAATTGTTAACGTTATTCTGGTTCCATTCTGTCCCTAATGCCACCTGCCATTAGCCAAGGCTTCACATGGTGCTGCAAAGACAGTTCTTTCCCAAGAGAAAAGCAGAAATGTTACCTTTGAAGTTTGTCGTATTTTCTTCCCCTGTATCTTAAGTTAGAGCATGAAAACTTCCAGCTGCATTTTCATATGAGAGAGAGAGAGAGAGAGAGAGAGAGAGAGAGAGAGAGAGAGAGAGAGAGAGAGAGTGTGTGTATGTGTGTGTGTGTGTGTGTGTGTGTGTGTGTGTATGTGTGTGTGTGCCTGCGAGGGCGCTGCATTTGCCTTAATGTAGCAGAAAAATTCAGAATTCCAAACAGAAGAAACAAGTTTCCAATTAGGCTTGGAATCTGACAGACCTGAATTTGATCTGTAGTTGTGTGACTTCAGGCAAATTGCTAAACAGCCTTGGGCCTGCCATGTTCTCTTATTTGTTAAAGAGAAATAATAATATCTTCCTAATATGTTTGGCTATTATTATAATACATATCACATATAATATGTAATGTAACAAATATATCAAGTGATGCTTATTATCATATTATAAGTTTATTTTTTCTATTAGTTGTCTACCTCCTTTCTCCTTTTGTTCATTTAAATGATCTTCACTGGTTCTGCGGCTGAACTTGGCATGCCCCCTATATATTTTGCATGGTAGGCTTCCAGTGATCTTGAGATGGGGAAGAGAGAAATTATACTTCAGTTTTTCTTCATCTGTATAGTTGATTCTGGGCTGAAGCTCCTCACTGTCCAGTGGTCCTCAGCAAGGGTGATCATGGAAGAACTGAACATCCAGTACAGGTTGTAGGTATTGTCATCTTTTCCTGAAACAATTATTTCCTACTGTCCCCATACAAGGGTTTGTTCCAGTTACTAAGGTTGTATAACAAACAACTCATACCTTGGTGTCTTAAAACAATGGAAGCAATTGTTTTGTTCATAAATCTGTGATTTGGACAGACCTTAGTAGGCACAGCCCCTCCCTACTCCATCTTGGGTCAATTAGGGTGGCTTGAGGATAAGGGTTGGTATGATAGATAGACTGTCTTACATCTGGAAGATGGCACTGAGAAAACAGCAACAGTTAGAATACAGAGCAGGCAGGGATCCTTATGCAACTCTCTTTACTTTTACACGATCTCTCCAAATAATCTCTCCAGCATCACAGTTTGTGGGGAGCTGGACTTCTTATCTGTGGGCTCTCATTTCCCAAGGCAAGATTGAGGGAGACAGAGCATACCAGCTGTATACTATACTGCTTTTCTGAACTCACCCTCAGAAAACATGAAACATCACCTCCACTACCTTCCCTAATTGGGAGTGAGCCACTAAAACTGGCCCAAATTAGATGAGATGTCATGTCTTAATGAGATCAGTGTCAAAATTCTGGGAGAATTTTAATGGGCAAATATTATTGATGTGACCATTTTTGAAAAATGCAATCTGCTACATGATTTATACAGCTTTTGAATGGAAATAATTAGATAATTGCTCCAAAGATTATTTACTTTATTAAATTTCCTTACTTCCTCATACCGCATGAAGTGGGAAGCAAATTGTCTAGATAAGCAGTTCTCAAACATTTGGTATTAAGTCCTCTTAAAACTCTTAAGAATTATTTAAAAATCCTTAAGAGATTTTGTTTATGTGGATAATATGTATCAGTATTTACTGTAGCTGATTAAGACTGGGAAATATTATTTACTTTAAATAATGTTCCTTACATATTAACATTAATAACGTGTTTAAATGAAACATGTTTTTCAAATAAAATAAGCTCACTACTAATAGTGGCACTGTTTTAGTGCATCTTTGCAAATCTCTTTAGTCTGTCTTAAGAGAAGACAACTGGACTGTAATATCTGCTTTTGTATTCAGTTTATTGAAATGTTGTTTTAATTGAAGTATAGGGAAAAACTCTAGACTTACCCAGTTAGAAAAGTGTTTCAGTAGCGGCTCTTAAATGTCTTTGTCGTCTTCTCTGCAAATTCATATGTTGAAATCCTGACCCTATTCTGATTGTATTAGACAGTGGAGTCTTTGGGAAATGACTAGGCCAAGATAGCAGAGTCTTTATGAATGGGATTAGTTTCTCTGTGAAAGAGACCACAGAGACCTCCTTCATCCCCTTCTACCATGCGAGGGCATGGCAAAAAGCAATTTTTGAATTTCAGGGAGCAGACCCTCACCAGACCAAAAATGCTGGTTCCTTGATCTTAGACTTCCCAGCCTCCAGAAATGTGAGAAATAAAGTCCACAGTTTATAACCTGCCCAGTCTATGGAATTCTTTATGAAAGCCTGAGCACACTGAAATAGAAGTCTTTTCAGATAACTGTGAATATTTAGCTTTATTAATACACCAAAACTTTCTAAAAGTTAGTTGCAATGTAGAATCTGAAAGTATATCAATGAATCCTTATGCTTATGAGAGAGAGGGAAAAAGACAAATAATATCTCAGTGTGATTATTAAAATATTTTTGACCTTACAGATTTCCCCAAAGTGTCTTAGGAACTTCCCAGGGAGCCTGAATCACAATAAAGAGTCATACCTGTATCATTTGCCAAAAGTTCTCCCCCAGGTCTTTGGCAGGTATTCCACAGTAGCCCCTCTCATTTGTTGTCTGTTAATGACTCTCCTCTTGAACAATTATTTATTTGATCCTGTCTTAGTTGGCTTTGTGCTGCTATAACAGAATACCACAGAAGAGGTCATTTATATTGGAAGGAAAATTATTTCTAATAGTTCCAGAGACTAGGAAGTCTAGGTGTTGGCACATGGCAGTGGTCTTCTTGCTGTCATTCCATGGTGGAAGGTGAAAGGGGAGAGAGGGGAAGAAAGAGTGGAGCAAAGGTAGGAGACAAAACTCAGAACTCATCCTTTTATTACAATGAGTAGGACGATTAAGCCACTCCTGTGACAACAGAATTACTCAATTCATGAAAGCAGGGCCCTTGCCACCTCCTTATCTGTTAGAGGCCCACCTCTCAGCATTGTTGCATTGGGGGATTGAATTTCCAACATGAGGACTTTGAGGATACATTCAAACCCTAGCAGAGCACAATCATACTATCCTTGCCTTTCTTCCCTGAATCCCTGTCATTTCCCCCACTGAATCTATATATCTCTATCAGTGCATATTGGAGCAATATAAATTTCATGACCTCAAGTTGTGTCACCTGCCTTTTTCTACCCACAGCTCCTTCTGTATCAACAGAAGGGTTGGGTGGGCTGGGGCTGGGTGACTTATGTATCACTGACTCACTTGGGAAGAAGTTTGACTTTGATCCACTAGGTAGAGAAGTGTAAGATAGAAATGGTGGGAATCTCTCATTATGGACTGTGGCTACTTTTCCTTTCCCAGTATTTATAATCAAACACATCTTTTTTACCATTCTAGCATACCATGCCTATTTGCTTTCTAAACTCTGAAGCTATTTTATTATTTTTTTGAAAATTATTTTGTTGACTTCAACTAGGCCCCCTCCTACATTTTCCACTATGTTGAATTAATGTCTAAATTATTAATCTATCTATGGACTACTCCACTGATGAGGTCAGGGCCCTGATAATCCAGATAATTCCAAAGAGCGCCGCCTCTACACATTGCTGCATTGAAGACCATGCCTGTCAGGGCATTGCAGATCTAAGCTACAACACTCTGAGAAGATACAGGTCCTAGAGGATATAAAACTATTAAGCCAAGTTGAGGGCAAGTTATAAAACCATGGGTATGTAAAGCAGCGGAAAAAGCCTGTGCATATTAATGCTTTTCTCATGAAAAAATAAAAACCAATGCTAATGAATGAGGCCCTAAGCAACTTAGTGAGACCCTTGTTCAAAATAAAAAAAAATAATAAAATAAAATAAAAAGAGCCATGGCTAGTGGTTAAGGGCTCCTGGGTTCAATCACTGGTACAAGAAAGAAAGAAAGAAAGAAAGAAAGAAAGAAAGAAAGAAAGGAAGGAAGGAAGGAAGGAAGGAAGGAAGGAAGGAAGGAAGGAAGGAAGGAAGGAAGGAAGGAAGGAAGGAAGGAAGGAAGGAAGGAAAGAAACTAAAAGTTATCTTGCTGTTACATTCTGTGTGATTTACACTGTTTTAGGCAAAAACTCAATACAATTAATCCTCATTTTATTTGAATTATCTCATTTAATTTTATAAGAAGCCTATGAAGTAGAAATAATTAATATCTAGGTTTTTAATGGTGAGGTCACTAAGATATACAAAGTAAAATATTTCGTAAAACTCTTCATAGGCTGGAATTCAAACTCAGGTTGTTTTATTTCCACATCTGTATTCTAAACTATTTGGACATTTAAAAGTTTCTGAATAACTTCCGGGTAAGTGGACTGATATCTCTATGAAAATAGTTTCAGGAGAAAGAAGATATAAACAGTGGCCTTCCCCAGACCATGTATGTGGGCCATAAATCTGAGGCATATGAGTCATGATTCTTCTCTCCTTTTCTTGGCTTGTAAGACCAGACATATTCTTCATTTACCTCCAGGATAGAACAGGACAAACATGTGGTGTGCATTTCAGCAAATGAACATGGTCTCTCACCACAGCAAAATGTTTGTGATGCTGTCATGATACCTACAAAGTCACTTTGGGATTGAAAATAAAGGTGCATCTAATTATGAACATGATTGCTACTGTTAAGCACAAGGAAGAGTAGAATAAACTCAGGAATACAAAGAAGCATCTTATGATAATGAAATGGTCACTTGTCGGCCATTAAGTCTAAGAAAAATGTGTAAACAAAGGGCATAAAGAAACAATCAATTTCTCCAAAGGTGCTGGCTAGGGAATGGCTGTTCTTTACAGATAATTGCAACTTGAATAATATTTTATTCCTTTCAATGCATGTGAAATGATTTTGCCATTGGGATTTTTTCTTTAATCAAAGGAAACACATTAGCTCCATTTAATGCAGGTTAAGTTCTATTTTCACCTGATTTTCCAAGGAGATTCTAGGCTATTTTATAAAAAGCAGTGTTCTTCCCCAGAGAGAATATTGATGATAACCTGTGATCTTAGGTAATATTTTGTTGCTGTGGAAGCATGAAACTTTGTGCATTCTAGGATACAATGAAGTATTCTGGATGGATCATTAATGTATTTAGGAGACTGTGCTGGTCTCTTAAATACATTAATTTATTTCCAAATAGCTGTGTGATTTGATTAGTATCTTGGTCCTAAGTTTCATCTTATGTAAACTAATAGGAATATTCTATAAGTAAATTCCTATCTAACTCTTAGGTTTTATGAGTTCTTTGATCAGTAAATATATTTATGAATCATCTAGGTTTAAGCTTGGTAAGCTATAGGGACATGTATAGTATTTTTGAACTCAGAGATGGATCAATTTTACTCAAGGAAAAATTGTCCCATATAATAATGGAGTTGGAGGATCAGTGGCTCTTCTTCCAAGGGCTTCAGTTTCCTAAACAGTAAGCCAAGATTTTAGATAACTACTCTGCTTCACAGGGTGAAAGATCAAAGAAAGTACTTGTAATACCATACCTACTCACCTTAGATTTATGAGAACAGAGACCTGTCTTTCTTTATTTGCTCTACTTCCTTGGTACCCAGGAAATCCATTATTGATACTTTAAAATTAACGAATGAAGAAAAAACTCTTTTCCTGGACACAACTTCATAGAATCTTCTGTGACTTTCAGAAACAACCTTGGACTTACACGTATGTAATAGAATATTTGAACATGTGTGGAGCAAATTGTGCTATCTTACTCAGGGACAGGAGATTCCTATTTAACCCTCAATACCCTCTTGATAACAAAGACCTACTTGTTTTATAATTCATCAGTTTGTGGATTCTGTATTCTCTGATTTTATTTCATGAATCAGATTATGTAAGTATGTAAAATTTAAGGTGAATTTTAAAAAATTCTGTCCTAACTGAAGAAAGCTTCAGGAAAACAAATTTTAAATGCTAATGTCAAATTCTAATTCTGGGGTATAGAATCGCTCACTTTTATTGATAACTTCCATATTCACCTGTTGAATTGCTGCTGGAAAATTTATTTTGTTTACCAAAATTTAGCCTATTTTGTATGGAAGTATAATTATCAGAAGGACTTAATTTGTGAGGAATTGATAATGATGTAGAATTTGTTGAATAACACAAATTGAGGATATTGTCTCAGTCTGGTTTTTGACCTCTTTTAAAAATTAATCAGCCTTATTTAGAAAGTTGAAATAGGTATCTGTAATTTTAGCAATATAACAGCAAATATACAAGATTGAGAAATAAAAGATCTGGTAAAAATTAAATAAAAAATTTAAACATATATGATTTTAATTGAGTGAATTTGGTGATTATGCATGGCCAAGTCCTACACTTTGAAGGTTTTTATAGAGTTAAAAAACTTTAAGTTGAAGAAATAAATACACTGTGAAACCAGAGTTCAGCTAGTAAATGATTTATTTAATCAATTCATTTGAATACACCATCCATCCTCAACATTTCTGAGGGCTGTACATTATAACAACGTGGCTGAATATAATGCCTAATAATTTGCAAATTTCTTTGTTGGTCCTGACATATCTCTCCATTTATAATGAAGAGTCTCTTGTGAATAAGCATTGTAACCTTCACAAGCTCTTGAGAAGGCCAAGTTGGAGTAATGAACAAAGCCCTACACACCACCCCACTATAAATTGGCTTTAATCTCAATGCTATTTACCTCAGAATATAGAAAATATTTTTATTCTTGTCTTGGACCTCATGTAGCATTCCTCTTAGCTTCGCAATGAAAGATTTTATTGGGCTCTATTATTTGTTAAAGTGTTTTTATAGTTAAATGGTAAGGACATGAAGGGGTTAGAGAGATTAATAATGCAAAGAATACATTTTTTTCAAACAGAATAGCAGCATTTTTTAATATTGCAAAATTCATTAATAACAGACAACATCATAATTTTAAAAGCTAGGATGATGCCCATTATACAAGGACAAGGTGTTAGTTGGGTTTTGTACATGTCTTCCACACAGTTCTCAATGTCACTCTTAACAACTGTGCCAACAATTTACCCTTCTCAAGGTTACTTGATTTTTCATGTAGAAGTGTCTCTAATTGACCTTGGATAGGAAAATACAGAGGCAAAATTATAGTCTCTTTGTAGACAGTAAACTTGAAAAACTCCTTTCCTTTCAAAAGTGTGTTTTCAACATTTTATGACATCTGTATGTTTAAAAATAAAATATATGAACATCAGTATTTGTTTCTTTCATAAACATTTCTCTGAAGGTAAGCAAAAGAATATAATGTGGTTGTATTTAGTCACAGACCCCTGTGGGCAAAAGTTGGAAGAGTTGGATTCTAGTTACGGTATTACATTGCATGAAACACGAGCATAGGGGCTGCAGTTGTAGCTCAGTGGTAGAGCACTTACCTAGCACACGTGAGACACTGGGTTTGATCTTCAGCATTACATAAAAATAAATAAAGTAAATGCATTGTGTCCATCTACAACTAAAAATACATTTTAAAAAACAAACAAACGTAATCTTCACAGTTCCAGTTTCTTGACAGTGAAAATTTATATCACAAAAATGTTCAATTGTGAAGATAACAATTCAACAAATTTATGTAAGGTGTTTGAGATAAGAATAGTTTAATTTTAATTTACTTTATAAAAGTAGATGATTTATTAAGGAACGATTTCTATTGCCTTTATAATGCAATCCCAATTCATGTCCCTGGCTTGCAAGGTCTGCTATAATTTCTGACCTCCTTGCTTCTTCAGCCTCATGAATCATCATTAGCAGCTTGCTTCTTTATTTTCAAACCATTCTAAATTTTAGTTCAGTGCTCTCCAGTAGAACTTATTGCAATGATAGAAATATTTTGTATCTGTGCTCTCCAGTGCAGTAATCACTAGCCACATATGACTATTAAGAACTTCAAATGTGACAGTTGTAACTAAAGAACTGAATTTTTAGGATTATTTAATTCATATACATCAAACTTGGTCATATATAGTTAGAAGATACTGTATTTGGATACTACAACTTAGTTTCTCAAGTAAGTTGCATTATTTCTTCCTTTAAGTACTTAAAACTTATAACTGTGTTGTTCCTTGTATCTAAGACACCCTTCCATACTCTAGTTTCTCTTCAGATCGTATAAATCTTTCGCCTTTTACTAAAACACCCTTCCTACTTCATTCAGCTAATTCTAATCCATAGTGTTTCTTCCTTGGGAAGGTCTTGCTCTACTCTTAAAACTAATATAAATATGCCTGTAACCATAATAAGAATATTAGAGCTAATAGTTAAATAACCTTAAAATCTCAGTGAATTTATCCCATTTAATCTATTTTTTAAAAAATGAAAAAGAAAATGATGATGGCTATCCTCACTCTAAAGTTAGAGAAATTGAGTTTGGGATAGATTAAGCAATTTATGCGAAGTGAGTTCTCCTCAACCATTATGCTTATTATCATGTTTTATAATACCTTCACCTTCTTTTAGACTCTAAATTCCAGACTTTGCTTCTTATTCAGAGATATATGCCTTGCCTGTGTCTTTGGCATATTGTTGATATTCAATTGTTTTTCATGAAATGAATGAAAGTTATGAAATATGCTCATTATATATCAAAATATACAATTATCACAAAATTAAGCTACTATTCTCAGATAGCTTAAATAGCTCTTCATGGAAAACATTTTGAAATGTCAAATTATATACTGTTTCTCAGCATACTATTTCATTTAATCATGTTTATGTATTTAGCATTATTTATAAATATTTATTAGTGTATGTGCTATATGTCTAGGCAATTTTATATTTATTAAAGTTATTTTATGAATATCAGGTACAGGGTAGTATAAAGAACCCTGGGTTAGAAATGAAGTAATACATGATTTGTCTTTTTTCCTTTTAATATAAGTGACCTTGGATAAATGACTTCTCAGTTGTAGAATTCAGTTTCCTTTATCATAAAAATTACTGGGTGAAATTACATGATCTTTAAGATAATTTTTGGCTTATGTATTTCATGATCCTGTGTAAAATAACATTAATTGGAATATACTGAACTATTACAATGTAGACATGGTTGTATAATAAATACCTTTATGAAATAATGTTATTAAAGAGCCAAGTACATGAATTTTTAAGACTTTAATAATAATGTAATAGTTTAAACAGTAAAAGAATTTCAATAATAACATTTCTATTAAATATTTTTTAATTTATTTTTTATTATTAGTTGTTCAAAACATTACAAAGCTCTTGACATATCATATTTCATACATTTGATTCAAGTGGATTATGAACTCCCATTTTTACCCCGTATACAGATTGCAGAATCACATTGGTTACACATTCACGTTTTTACATACTGCCAAACTAGTGTATGTTGTATTCTGGTGCCCTTCCGATCCTCTACTATCCCCCCTCCCCTTCCCTCCCCTCCCCTCCCCTCCCATCTTCTCTGTCTACCCCATCTACTGTAATTCATTTCTCTCTCTTGTTTTTTTTTCCCTTTCCCCTCACTTCCTCTTATATGCAATTTTGTATAACAATGAGGGTCTCCTTCCATTTCCATGCAATTTCCCTTCTCTCTCCCTTTCCCTTCCCCCTCTCATCCCTGTTTAATGGTGATCTTCTTCTCATGCTCTTCCTCCCTGTTCTGTTCTTCGTTGCCTTCCTTATATCAAAGAAGACATTTGGCATTTGTTTTTTAGGGATTGGCTGGCTTCACTTAGCATAATCTTCTCTAATGCCATCCATTTCCCTGCAAATGCCAACATTTCCATTAAATATTACTCCTCTATTTTAAAATTTTTTTGTAGCATAGTCATATTATTGAACAGCTTCCTAGCTGCTATGTTCTTTTTCCTGTCTGGTGTGTAGATGGCAAATTGAGGCCTCTTCTGTCTGCAAGGATGTTCTATGATCTCAACAAGAGTATAGCTAGGGGAAGGCAATCTGGGGAAGTACCACTACATTGAGATCTAACATGTTGAAAAGCAACAGGAATTCAAGAATGGAAGCCATTCTCTAATTCTGGCATTATAATTTCTACCTGTGTGTTTGGGTTAATTTTCTGACAAAGAAATCACTCATTCGTTTATTGTACACTCTTTTGTCACTGTGTTAGTACATGAAGTGAATGAAGATAGAGATAAATACAGTCATGATCTCTTTTTTATTGATTTTATTATTTTTTAAATACATGACAACAATGGAATGCATTACAATCCTTATTACACATGTAGAGCACAGTCTTTCGTATCTCTGTATACAAAGTATGTTCACATTGATTTATGCCATTATACATGTACTTTTGTTTGCATTATAATTCTTAATACACATATATACCACAATTTTTCATATCTCTGTTTGTATATAAAGTATGTTGATACCCAATTCAAGTCTTCACACATGTGCTTTATATGATGACCATCATTTTTTTTATGATGACCATCACATTCCACCATCCTTTCTAGTCCCCTTCTCCCTCCCTTTCCCTCCCACCCCTTACAGTCATGATCTTATGTTCACTTTGAATATGCCTGCTGTTGAGTTTCAAATTTAAGCTAACCTAGTGTGTTCTGGATTTTGCCACACAAGGCCATTCTAATACACAAGTCACATTCACATTTTATGCCACTTGTTTGTTTTTGTCACTCTGATATACCCACCAAACAGTCTACACATTTAGCATGATCACCCTCACTTTTGTTTTACCAGTAACTTTTTTACTTTAGAATAGGCCTATGAGGTGCTAGCAGAAGTAAATGAAAAAGTCTGGCTTTGTTACTTCTCACCAATGACTTTTAAACAAATGGAGAAAGATGGGGATTTCTATTTCAAGTCTGGACAACTTCTCAAGCAGACTCCAGAATTTTTAGTGCCTTTTCTCAATGAACAGTTTCTAGTATGGTGAAATACAGTACATCTATTATCAAAACTTTAATATCTTTTCCAATTAAAGCTTCTTGCATACCACTTGGGTTTGGTAGTTCAGTTACTATTCCTAGATAACTTCTAAAGTTAATGACTTTAAAATACCCAATAATTTATTTTTTTATAAGTCTAAAATTTGGGCAAGGCTTGATGGAGATAGCTCATTTCTGTTCCACATGTCTTAGTTGGGTTGAGAGCTGGGGACTGGAAATCTACTTTATAGAAAGGTTTTCTTGTGACTGACAGGTAGTGCTGGCCGTTGGCTGGGGATTTATCCAGGACATGGTTCCTCTCTGCATGGGACATTTCTCCAGCTGCTTGGATTTCCTCATAAAGTGGTAAATCTGTTCCAAAAACAAGTACACCAAGAGTACAAGTATATCACGCTCACTATGCTGCTATTAATACTGTGGGTTGGGTACGGTGAGGAAAAAAGGAGTTAGAAGTAAGAATATACTTGGTAGAACTTGGTGTTCTCTTGCCTGGGAAGATGGCCCCAAACTTGTTTATTCTCTCCTGAGGCAATTCTGTGGGTTTTTAGGACTCCATTTTCACTGAGGACTTGTATTGTTCCTTGAAGCAAAAGATGCCTCATTATCTGGTTCCTTATATGGTCTGGCTTCAGCTCATTTTCTGGTTGTACAACCCATATGCATGATTGGGAGTAACCTAGCTCTCGTAATGAGAATTAATGATTCCATCTGGGTCAACTTCAATTGCTTTCAAAGCTAAGACTTGTCTACTGATACAGGTGAAATTTTCTAACACTGTATCTACTTTTTTCTTATGATGCTATCAGAAATATCATCAGCATTTTATTCTTTTCTAAGGAGGAATTAACTGCCAGTATCCAAATCATGGAAGATCTTAAACTTTCCCAGAGTCCATAAAGTCCCACTTTCCCCCACATAAGTCTGAGGTTAATAGCAAACAGTTTTTTTATTTTTAATCTTTAAAACAAAGAAGGCAATTGAATCATTTTCATATATCATATTTCTTTCTTCTATATAGTCTAGAGGTAGGTGATAGGCTAAGAGTTATAGACCCAATATTTTTCTACCATATTAGTAAGTCCTACATAAATATTCTGGCACCACATAGAAGATATCAACCTAACATTTTTGTTTTCAATGTTAGGAGCTCAATATCAACTGACATAATGATGCTCCATTTTTACATGTAACATATATGTTTGAATTCTTAAAAATTCCTTGACCTTAGGACACATATTTTGGAGGTATACAGCAAACTTGTATACCAATAGAAAATCAAAGACTTGAAAGACTGAAAAGACTTTTTCTTTCCAACAATAATCTCAAACCAATCCACATCACTGAAGGTGTGTTCCCAGTTGGCAAGTCTTGCACTGAAGTATTCAAGTTCTTATAATATCATTATGGTAGATACAGTTTTGTGGCACTGTGTGGAGTCTGGAATAAAATTAGCCATTGTTTCAATGCAGTCAATAAAATAATTTGGGCTCATTGTGTTCACAAAGCAGGCATGTGTAACCAGCACATCTGGCAGAGTCTGAAATGTAGGTGAATCCCCAAAGACAGAAATTCAATTTCCTTCTTACTTGAAAAGAGGTAAACTGTACCCATTACATTCCATAGACCAAAACAGAAACTTCAAAATTTTTAATTGAAAAAGGACCATGATGGTTTGAGTCTTATAAGGTTTCAAACCAGAAATAACATGTAGTTTAAGCCTGATTATTTAATATACAAAATCTTTTTTGAGAAAATGCTGTTTGGGCTCTCTGATAGGCAATAAAGAAGGGAATGGTACCCCCACTCCCCTGATCCCTGCTCTCAATGAACTGATATTTTTGGTGGAAGGTAAGGGGAATGAATAAGAATGTTTATTCAATGAGTATATGTCAGCATCAGAAGAATATCAAATCAATGTTAAATAACATCAAGTACAGTGCATAGTCACTCAAGGCATTCAATAAATATTTGATAATTAAGGAACTAAGTGGTAAGAGATTGGACTGAATTGTCCCAGGCCCTAGAAAAGACCTTATGGGTTAATAGGAGGATTCTCTGTGTTTTATATTACCTGTTAACTCCTAATCAATGTGACTACAATATGATGAATGAAATTGTTTTGCTTGGATAAGATAGATTTCACTCTTTCATTGACTTCAATAGGAGAAAAGATTGAGCCATTGCCTTGGGAATGAAATAGATGGAGAAAAGGAAGGAATAAATCAGGTGAAGATGAAAACCCTCAGCTCGGGGCTGTCTTTATATTCAGTGTAAGACTCACTGCAGGATCTTTCTCACTCTAATTTCCAGGTTAATCTGCCAGCCACACTTTATAAGTGGGAGTGAAGGTAGAGTTTTACTTTGTTTATTTTTAATGTTGATTTTTTTTAATCTATCAATTCACAGGTGGTAGATTTGGCCAGAAGCTGCAATTGAAACTGTTCTTTCTTTTCAGGTTTGAAAAGGAGCAGAATTGACTTGACTTAAATTTATTGTAAGGAGTTTTTCCTAAATGAAATTCAGGCTCTGGGAAGGGTAATTTGAGCAATAGGAAAGTGGGAAAGAGGTGGAGGATGCTTGATTTAACCATGACAGAGATCCACTGCTTTACTGGAAAGGAGACAAAGTGTTTTATTTAAAATGAAAAATATTATAAAGAAGCACTTACATTAGCTACACCATGTAGTAAAGTTTATTTCAATTTTGACTAATTGATTTCCTTATGTTGTAAACCTTATTTCTTATTTTTTTCCTAAATGTCTTTCCCAGTTTATATACCAAATGGGTACAGGAATTTTAAGTATCAAAACCTGAGAGAAAAATCCTTGAATTGTGTGTATATGTATGTGTGAGTGTGTTTGTGTGTGTGTCTGTGTGAGTGTATGTGTGTCTGTGCACACACACATGCATCTACATTTGTATGTATAGATAGGTCTACACATAGACCTTTTTTGGTAAAAACTCAATTGTTTTTTTTTTCTTTTTGTATTATCTTAAAAGAAATATCTTCACTTTTAACAGGACCATTTTGCTGAATAATTAGATTGTGCAAAAAGACCTTCATCCCTGGCCTCTGAGAGCTTGTTTTCTTGGCATTGAGTATCTGTTAGAGAAATCTTGGTGTGTAAAATTGATTGGCAAGATGCCTTCTTCCTTCAGTAAAAATCTCCAAACTTTCCACTCAGAAAGGTTCTGATTTGTGTTTAAATATTACTCTAATTTGTGTGTGTATGTTAAAAGCAGGTCTGTTCAACACAGGACTGAAAGGTTGTACTGTTCTTCTTTATTCATGTGTTGATGTTTGTTTGAATTTGTGTATTTGAGTCCACATCTCTGTGGTATATTTTAGGTTATAAGTTCTTAAAGGACAGGAATTGTTACTCTCTGATTAACTTTGTATATCTTCCAACGTGGGCCCACGTATATACAAAAGCTTAATGCATTCAATCTGTTGAAAAATTACCGGGCCTGGGATTCTTCAAGGGTAAAATTGTATTCTATGATATTTTCATTTAAACATGGAATTTATCCAGACTGCTTCTTTCACAAAACTGTCCTAATGTAAGGTTATATATGGAAGAAAATGAAAGCAAAATGCTGTCATTCAACCACATGAAAGAGCTAAGGGGGAGATAATTCATCTATATTGTGCATCTGCTGTGTGACAAGTAATCTACCTACATAGGTTATCTCAGTTACCATTCATAAGACAAGTGGTACAAGACAATAAAGTATGTCTGAAGGGCCATAGCACTTAGAATAGACTTATGTGAATTTTGGATTCCTATTCTGTTACTTGATGACTTATGTAATCTTGACAATTTAACTTTTCTGAAACTCTGCTTATCTGCAATGCATCAATTATAATACCTGCCTTATGATATTATTCCAAGAATCATAAATGGATGTCACTTATCAAATTGATAAACGATGAGACTGAGACTGAGGACAGAAGCATTTGCATGATTGATCCAGGGTCATACTGCAAATGCCTAGCAGGTTTCCTGATGCCCAGTCCTGTGAAAATTTAAAAGCCTAATAGTATTGGCGAGAACATAGTTAACTTGAGTTGTGGTAGTGATTGAGCTGTAGGGTGCCTCTCAACACTGAGTGAAAAGCTATCATGGCATCTGTAAGTGGAAGCACAAAAGAGACACTAAACACTAGCCTGGGACATATGCCATCTTGATTAGTGGTGGCAACATTTGGTTGAATAAAAGAAGACCTCAAGCAACAGTGGATTTAAAAAGCTAGAAGCATGCTTTTTCTTCATGTGAATGCAAGCAGTCTAGAGTTTCTGTATTAATTCCAAAATTATTAAGGATTTAGACTAGTTCTGTCTTGGGTTCTGCCCCTTAACACCCAACTTCTGCATCTTGGTTCAAGGTAGCTCCTCCCTATTCAGCCAGGCTATCTACTTTCTAAAAAGCAGAAGGAAAAAAGACAGAAGAAACATGTTTTCACCCCTTGAGTGGAACATTTCTAGAAAGATCAAGGTACCACTTCTGCTTATATGCTATTGGCCAATAGTCACATGACCCTACTACCTGAAGGAGTTAGGCAGCCCAGAGATAAGCTGTGACTGAGGGAAAGAAGACCATGAGGGACAGCCAGATGTCTCTGCCACACATTTGTTTGCAGTTTTTGTGTCTGAAAAAGTGGTCTGAATGCACTGCTTTCTTTTCTCCTGGCTCCTTTGCTTTCAACTTGATGTAAAAAAAATAGTTTAGATTAAAGAGGGGTTTAAATAGTTTCATTGTTGGAGCACGTGGGATATTTACTATAGACAAAATTCATTCAAAAGAATATATAAAATCTTTTACAGAATTGTAGTTTTTCATTAATAATAAAATGTTCTTAAACAGCCCAATGTAAATTACTATGAAATTCTATATTTAAAAATATGATATGTATTAATAAAAACATACTATTTTTTCTCTTCTATAAAATTTCCCTTTTAAAATCTAAAAGTATTATAACTCAGATAATGCTTAATTTACATTTATCAAATGTGTCTTTCAGATGGCATTCTTAATTATGTTAAGGAAATATTCTTCTATTTCTGATTTTCTGTAAATTTTTATCAGGGTTAAAATTGAATTTTATTTCTACTTTCCCTATTTATCAGTGTATTACTTTTCATCCACTTTCCTTTCTAACATCTCTTTAAAATTTTTTTTAGCATACATCTTCTTTACTGTCTAACATCTTTGTTGCTTATTTTTATTTGTTCATCTAATTTGAAAAGAATCAGCCTTGAAATTAATCAATTTTTCTTCCTGTTTTCAGATTATTAAATTTGATACCAATATCTGTTTATTCTTTCTGAATCCATTAGAACTATTTTGATTCTAATAAAAATAAAAATTTGAATTGTAAATATTATAACATTTACTTTTTACCCTGTATAGCTTAAATATGAAAGCATTTAAAGCTAATTTATGTTCTTATAAGCATAAATCTAACTTCATAAAATTTAACATGTGGCATTTTATTTTGTTATAAAGTTTTAATTAGTATTTAATTATTATGGGCCTTAGAATTTAATAAAAGATTATGTAGTAAAATGTTCACAAATTTTCATTGTTAATAATTCTCAATAGTTGCTGTGACATATTTTATTGATTATAAAATAAATGGAAATACAATTAAAGGCAGTGAGTGGGGTCTAAGATTAAATAGATGAATTTAATTAGAAATAATAATAGTGTAGTATATTAGTAATTAGAATGATATTGTTTACAACAGTAGACAAATGGATAGGTTAGAAAAGATGGGAAATATATAATGGCTTTTTTTTTAAAATTAGGGTTTGATCAAGAGAGAGAATCACAGAGAACATCAAGGAAAGCTCAATATAAAGAATTACTGAGATTATCACTAGAATTAGAGATTGGCGAGTATGATCTAAACTGAATTCTAAACAGTATACAAATTTCAGATCTAAGGAGCAATCACTAGCTCAGTGATAGAGTGCCTGATAAAGAGACCCACACAGGTTCTCTGTCCCTCTTGGGCCTAAGATCTAGACCTTGTTGGTCAGGGCATTGCCATGGGCTCCCTGAACGGTAGAGAAGCAACCATGGTGTTATACTGGTGAAACGGATACCGCCAGTTATCAGTGACGAGTTCTGCTCCCTCCCATGTTGAAGTTAGACCTTAGAGAAGTACAGAGGCAAGCATATAAAGCAGGGTTTATTTTAAAAGGGGTAACATAGACTTCTTCTGGGAGGGAGACGGGGGCCATGGCTGGTATCCTCATATCTCAAGAAGTAAGGGTTTTGCTTTTTTTATATGTCTTAGGCTTCTTTTGTTCTCCTGCTCTCTTCCCCTCATCTCTCTCCTTTCAGTGTACATGACTAGCCCAGGAGATGCTCGATTGGATGGTCAAAAGGTGAGAAGCAGATGGACTGGGGAAGGCCCTGATGGAATAGTCCAGGACACATGAACTAACAACTTTATAACTCCCTGTTGAGAGGGGCAATTCCTGGGACAGGTTACCTTAGCAATAGGTTGGAGCAGGGACAGGTTCTTGATAAGATTGGAGGAAAGAATTAACATTTCAATCCCTCCATTTTCTCGGATCTGACCCTGGCCTATCTGCCTAATTCTGACTTAAGAACTTTCTGGAAATCTTCCCCCTAAGTTGTTGGTAAAAGAACTTCACTGACTGTTGTCTTGCTGGAAACTCATCAGTATGAAACTGCCCTGGTAGGACACCAGAGGAAGTGGCTGGTCACTGATTTCTGAGTGCTGTGCAAGCTAAGAATTAGGTGCTAAAGAAGCTGCCCAGACTGCAAAAGCTGGGAAGAGTGATTACACTAGAAACAGAAGAGAAAACGCCTCCCTCCTACAATGTCTCTCCAGTGCCCTCTACTGATGAAGTCTGAAATCATGCTGGACAGCCAAGGAAAATAAAGGGCCCAGTTCCATTTTCTCAGAGCAGACAATGAAGGCACTTTTGGAGCTGAGTCAACAAACTGATAGATGCTGTATTAGAACACATTTTTTTTTTAGAAAACTTAAAAATTTAGAATTAAATTATAAAACTGAGGTGAGTCATAACACTTTAAGCTCTTGTCCTTCTTAACACTTTTATTTAAGTGTTAACAAAGCAATATCATCTACTACTGAGCCTCACGTATAAAATATAATAGATGTGTCTAAGATCCATATTTTGATTTCTAATGCTGTGTTGTAAGAGAAAATGTAACTCTGGATAGAATAGCTCTGTGTGTTCTGTTAGAAGAAATCTGTAGTATCTAATATAACCAGGAAAAGAAAAAGGATTTTCAAAATGTTTGGAAAGAAAGGAGCCAATTAACTTGTTGTTCTCCAGCCCACTCAGCATAATTTCAGCCTTTAAAGTTTTATGAATCTGTATTATTCAAGTAACACATATAATGTGATTTATGCATAGAGAGATTTCTTTATTTTTTTATCTATTGGAGGCTGTGCAAACACTATACTTAATTCTAGTTAATAAAAACCAGACAATATAAGTTTAGTTGAAGTCCATATGTGGGCATGGAATCCTACCAATTGTAACTAGGCATTTACATAAAAGAAGTCACAATATCAGCTATTAAAGAAGTTAAGAGTAAAAGTAAAAAGCTTAGGAGTATTTATGCCTTCAATTATCAGGCTTCATGAAGATGAGTAGGTTTACAGGAAGAGTTCTGTGTAGTAGGAACAGCTCAGATATAATCAGTACTAGTTGCCAGACAATCTTGGGGTTACTGAAATCTATAACCTCTACATTAGGAAAACTTTGCTCTTTTACCTTTTTGGTATCATTTGGAATATACATTTTTAATTCTACTAGGTATTCTTTTAAAATTAACATATATTCAAATCTCCAGTAAATTCTAAGTAATATCTAATAACTTCTGCATTAACATGATATTTCATCATATTCACCCAGCTCCTTACTAATTTTTATTTTGATAATCTACAAATTTTAGGTCACTGTTTTCTTAAATTACCTATATAATCAGATTAAATTATAGTTGAAAATCTTTGCACAATGCATTTTCCTCATTGCTTGGTTAGTCATTTCAATATATCAGTATTTTTTGTTTGTTTTGTTTATTTTTTTTACTTATATATGACAGCAGAATGCATTATAATTCTTATTACACATATAGAGCACAATCTTTCATATCTCTGGTGTATACAAAGTATATTCATACCGATTCATGTCTTCATACATGTACTTTGGATAATAATGATCATCACGTCCCATCATCATTTCTAACCCATGCCCCCTCCCTTCCCCTTCCAACCCCTCTGCTCTATCTATTCATACCTTGTTCCCTCTCCCTATCCCACTATGAATCAGCCTCCTTATATCACAAAAAACATTTGGCATTTGGTTATTTGGGATTGGCTAACTTCACTTAGCATTATCTTCTCTTACTCCATTCATTTACCTGCAAATGCATCAGTTTTAAAATACATTTTTTAAGAAAATTATTCAGAAATGGTATGTCTTGGTTTACTTATTTGAACCCTTGCATATACCATAATGTCTGTTATTTTTAGGTATGCATCACAAAAGCATGTTATGATCTGTGGTCTTCATGCCAGTGTGTTGTAGAAAACCAATAATTCCTCTTGAATTATATTAAAAACTAGCACTAAAGCCATAATAGAGAAATAGTGTAAAAGGCATACAAATTTGAAAAAGTGATACAATGTTAGGAATAAATTTAACATATCAAGATCATAGTAATTATAAATGGATCCAAATCAACTTTTAATATGTATTTACTTTAAGTAAAAGGAGAATACACATACACACACACATACAATTTGAAAGAGATACACCAAAAAGAAGATTACATTATATATCAGTATACAGTTCACTTAAAAGTGAAAAATTTCAAATGATACAAAAAGTTTGAAAACAAATGGAGGACTTCTAATGAAATAAAGTAGACATAACTATGTAAATAAGACCATATATGATACAATCAACCAAGAAGATAAGAGAGGAAACAATTATTTTTTGTAGCAAGTAATATAGTATTTGATTACATAGAAAACTTGTCAGAAATGCAGGGGTTCAAAGAATAGAAGACTTTAACATAGTTCTCTGAGTATTCAAAAATCAAGTTCACAAATGTAAGCAAGGAATAGAATTTAAAAATACCTATAAATAAGTAAACATAAAAAAATCATGTGTACATATTTTTTGAAATTGTATGCAAAACACAAAAACAAAAATTGTCTTTGAATCCATGACATTTACAATGTGCCAGGTACCATTCTTAGCACAAGCCTGTCCTCTCAAGCATTATGCTAGGCCACATAGAAATGTTAAATAAATTCTTCAAAGCAGAAATAACACTGAGCATGGTTTCTGACCACAGTGCAATAAAATTAAGGATTAGGAACAAAGAGAAGTAAAAAATATCAATCAACTAAAATGTTTTAAAACACCCAATAAATAGTTATTTGGTTAGAGAAAATAAAAATTCAAATAAAGTATTTTGAAATGAGTCATAATAAGAGCATTACAAATAAAAATCCCGTGATTGGGCCAAAACTATTGCTGAGAGAAGAAATTTATGACCTTTAATTCATTTATTACAGAACAACAACAACAACAAAAAGAGAAACTTAATGAATCATGTATTCAACTCAAGGAGTTGGAAACAGAATAAAAAGTAAACAAAATGAAAACAGGAGGAAGTTAATAAAGATAAAAGCAGAAATTAATAAAATAGAACACAAATTACTAGACTTAAAAAAAAGTAGAGTTGATCAATAACACTGAAAGCTGCTTCTCTGTAAAGAACAAAAAGACCAATCTCTGGGAAATTCAATTAAGAAAAATAGACTTTAAAAACAATGTTAAAATAAAGAAATAGGACAGGGCTACAAGTACAGAATCAGTTTTTAAATAAAAGTTATTTACCAAGAAAATATAAATTTCCAAAAGACACCAAAATACACAGAAATCTAAGTTAGATTAATAATCAATAAAGAAATTAAAAGCTATTGAGTTCTGCCCCAAACAAGCACCATAGTTTTCTCCAAAGAAAGCTAACCAAGCCTTTTCTATCATGTAAACCCAGTAGCTTTGGATACAATTGGAAAGTTTCTAGCTCATTCTATAAGCCAACATTATCACGATGCTAAAATTAAATAATATGGGAAAATAGTTGCATCTCACATATGAATATTGAGAAGTTCTACAGGAATAAAACTGAACTCTCTAAACTCAGCAGTAAGTAGGATTCCAAGTAGAGATGGCTTAAGTTAAGAAATTGAAAAGATAATTGGCCATTTTAACAGATCATAAGGGAAAAAAAATGTTTGACTTGAACTACTCTGAACAGGTTATTCCTGAGATCCTGAGATAAACCTATGAATGAGAAAAAAAAAATACCTTGACAGAGAATATCTATCAGAAAGTTTTCACTAATCTAGTGAGAATTAGAAGTAGTTTAGTTACACAAAAACAAAAATAATAGTGACTTTGATACTCACTGATGCAGAGGGCAAACCACATGCACATGTTATTATTCTAAGAATTTTCTCACATGTTGTCTAACATCACATTATGTTACAGTTGAATGTATTATTATCAATGTTATTGTTTTAATACCAATATTATTGAAATGACAATATTACAAATGAGGGGGAAAAAGCTAGTAAAAGCTTTTTACTTATTTAATTGTTAATACTATACTCTGAATTAATCAACTAGAAAAATGTAATGGGAAAATTCAATTGAAAAAAATAACAAACCTATAAAGCATAAAATACCTAAGGATAAATAGAAAAAAATTACAGAACTTAAATAATAAATGTTACAAAACTCCATGGAAGTGTATAGAAGTAGACATGATCAAGATGCAGGGCAAGCCATGATTGGGCATAGAATTGCCTAATACTGAAGAGATGTAACTCTCCCCAGATTAATGTATTAATTAGGTTCTGATTTTATACAATGTCTATCAAAGTCTCAATGAGGAGAATTAGGCTAGTTGGTATCAAAACACCTTAAAACTACAGTGGAAAAGATTTAGGGTTATGCTTTAAATACAATGTGGAACATTGTATTGTGTAGCTTCAAGAACACTGACTTTGGAGTCTGCACTGGTTAAAATTCCCTGCTCCATCTATCACTAGATGAATAATAGTCTTTGACATAATTTGTCATCATTTATGAAATAAGGATAAAAGTTTTATTTTACAGTATTGTTCAGAGGATTACATAAATTTTTATATAAATTAGTTTTTGTACAAGTATTGTGTAGTGCATATTTGGCATGAAAAAGAGGTCTGATGAATTTCAACTATTGCTATTTCACTGAACAAATCTTTATAGATAACACTCTATGCTCTAGACTTGGAAACATGAATAAAAAATAATTTTGCCTGGCATTTGTTAGAACATTAACTATAGACCCAGGAAAATATTTCTACTTCAATTTGAGACTTCTATTGCATTTGTGCCGAGCTCTTCAGGGCTACCAATTTACCCAGCTTAGGTTTCTCCCTCTGTTGTCCTCTCTCCTTCCTTCCTTCATCTCTTGGCCATCATCTCCTTCATTCTTGATGAACTACTCAACTTTGACTTCCCAAGCCTGATTGAATTCTCTGCAGTATCAATTTTACTCTTTATTTCTCACATTGCAGATGTTAGTTGTACTCCTTCACTTTTAATTGTCTTGAATTCTTTCTTACATCTTGATACCTTTTCAAAGCCACTATCATTTGATCATAATGTTATTTCAGAGGATTGTGTCATCTTGAGAGTTTTCAGGAACACAAAGACACTTTTTAGCTTTATGTCTGTAGCTAAACTTTTCCTAAACATGCTTCTCTTCTGATTAGTCACTGATTTCTGATTTCTCCACCTTGTGTTTTAGAATTGCTTCACTGTGTGTGTGACATGTCGGTGATATTTTTGTTGTTCTTCAGCTTGTTGTTCTTCATCCTTGAATGAAAAGAAAATGACTCTTGGCATGCTTCACAGTCCTCCTGGTTGGTAATGGACTCTCTGATTTGGAACCAGAGGAGGAGACTTCCATGCACATCCTCAGCCTGGTACCCAATGCTTAGCCCTTATTTACCTAGCATGCTGAGGAGATTCTTAACAAGATGCCCAGGATGATTCATCTCAGACTCTTTATTGAACCTCATAGCCTTCCCTGTCCAGTGGGGATGAGGGGCTTTACAACTAGAGTCCCACAGTGGTCTACTTTCCCCATCCCCCGTGTTTGTCCTTTTGAATGAAATGCTTTATTCCATGCTAGCTTTTCTCTTCAAAGAGGATATGGAAAGAAATACTGAGGATAGAAGCTGAGACAGCTCTGAAACCTCAGATACTTAGAGGCAAGACATGTCCTCTCCCTTCTTTTTTGGAGACCTGTGTTTGTGAGGTGGATAGAGGCTGTACAAAGCAGGTGGAAACCCCACAGTTCTGCCTCAACACCTTCAGCTAGCTGAAGGTAGGACAGGTGGGAGTGGGATGCAGAGACCTGAGCTCTACTCATCACTTATCAGGCTGAGAAACTCTTATACCTTCCCAGGCTTCTATCACTACTTCAATGGGAAGAGGAGAATAGCTGAAGCAGAACAGTATTTTCAAATTAAGTTATTAGTTTGGATTCAGAATAGGGTTACACCATCTTCCAAATGTAAAAGCAATTTGTGTTCATTATATATCACTTGGAAAATATAGAAGAGTAGAATGATATAAAGAAGACACTTAAAATCCAGCCAAGCAAAGAAAACCACAATGAATGTCTCCATTCATCTCCACTTTTTTCTATACCTAATTTGTTCTTAGTGCTAATCATATTATATTAACATTTTTATATTATATAACTTTTTTTACTAACACTTACACATATATTTTGGCTTGATACAAATGATTCATCAACATCATTTGAATAAAGTTTTCTCCCCTTGACTGTGCTATGGATCCGACCCAAAACCTTACATGGGCCAGGCAAGTGCTTTACCACTCAGCTATACCCTAGCCCAAATGAATAAATGAAGAAAGTTTTATGGTTTAGTTTTGTTTGTAGCTGTATCCCAGAGACCAACATGGTATCTGGCATATAAGAAGAAATAATAAATAAATATTTATTGGGAAAAAATTGTCTTTTTTCTTAATTAATTTAATCATTTACCAATATTAAACATTTATATTATTTTATTTTTTCCCTAGCATGTATGATTTTCCATTGAACAAGTTTGGGTCAATAAGTTTACTTTGCAATTTTGACTATGTTCCTTGATATAAATCATCAGAAAGGAAAATATTTATGGGATGCTGCAAACATTGTTATGTCCCCTTATATAAAAAAAAGATTTTTAAACGTTTCACTTGGTACCATTAAAATTTCTTTTTCTCATTTTCCTCTTCCTAATAAATCATTGTGGCTTTCTGTAAATATTGTGGATTATAATATTATCAGATACGTCTAATTAGTGCAAATATTTTAAAAGTATAAACCTCTTTTTAAAAAGTTTCCTAGTTTATGTAAGCTTCTTATTCATCACAGTATTCAAAATTTGGTTCTCAAAATTAAAAGTAGATAAATGATAGATTCTTGGCTAAAAAAAGATAATTTTCAAAGATCCCTACATTAACCCCACAAAATGTTTATGTGCTCCATGACATATTCTGAATGTATCATAGAGGTCTGATAAAAGCTAAGGGGGAATGTTGTTAATATCAATTTTTCATATTCTTAAAATAATGGATGGAATAAAAGGAAATGCCTATAAAACATTATAGAGGTAAGTGAAAGTTTTTTTAACATTCTAAAATTATATTTTGTTGTATGCTGGTGAATGCATAACTATGTAATTTGTATAAAACTATGGTATTATTTTTCTCTATGTAGACTAGAATTTCTGGGCTGTTGGGGAAAGGAGGTTTGTTAACATGAAGTTAAGATAATCATTTAAATCTGCAAGCCAATCAGTACCATGAAAAAATAAAATCAAACCAGTCAATAGATCTGGGGAGAGATTTTCATGTTGCATTTGAAGATGATATTTATGAACTATCATTGGTATATCAAACATTTGGATTGTTTTTCTAGTATTAAGTGATAGATTTGTGGTCTTGCTCATTCATAAAACATCTGGGTAGAGTTAGGGGTTCAGTTTGTGGCCACAGAACAGAAGGAATCCATGAGACCTCAGATGTATTAAATCTAGCATTTTGCTGTCAATTAATTCAGTGCTCTGGCCAACAGAATACTTTAAGAAAATCAATGACTGACTTTTACATTTTTCAGACAGAACCTTCAGTGTATTATAGAGTAGATCTTTAAATCATAGTAGATATATTCCTTTGAAGTTTCTCTGTTGCTATATTTCTGGGAGTGGACAACTTCCCATGACTTGATTTTGACTTTTGAATATGCTTCCACTTGCTAGAACATTAGGTGATATATAGTTTTCCAAAGATGTCATAGTAAAAAAATCTTGGGGCTCTCTTTCCCCCATCCCTATACAAAGCAAGTCCCAACAAATTTCAATGATTCATTTCCAAAGCTTGATAACTAAGTGAGAGCTTCTATGGCTGAGCCAGGTTCTGAACTAGACAGGGCAGAAGAGTGATGAATTTCCTCCCTGAGAAGTGGACTCTGAAGCTTTCCTAGGCAAGATGGACTCTACTCAGGCCTTGTGGTTTGCAAAACAGGAAGTTTTTTTTGGCAGTAGTTGCATCAGTTTTAGGAGCACAGAGAATTGCCAGTGCCAATCGGGTCAAAGACAAGGGCCTGGCAATTATGATTGGACAATCACACTGGTTTTAGTTTTTTGCTGTGTGAATTAGTAAAACTCCATATGGGGAAAAGGAAGGTATGACAAATCTCTTAAAATAGTTTCTAATGATTTTTTGTTTTCTAACAAGTTAAAAGTTTTCAAAAATAATTTCAGCATTAGATTCATTTATCTTTTATGATATTTTCTAACTATATAAAAAAGATGAGGGTTTTTTTGTTGTTGTTAAGTATATCTGTTTTCATGGCTGCTTGTTCTGCTGGATTCAATTGTATTGCAGTTATTGCAGATGATACAGGGACTGTATGGGGTTTGACTGATTTTCACTGCATGACTTAGATTTGTTGGCTCCTGATTTTTCATTTATAGAAACATTTAGGAAATATCAGATTTAAATAAATTCTGGGGGAACAAATAATTGTTAAAGTGAAACCTCAAACAAAAAAGAATTGAAGAAAGGTACTAAAATAACTATGATGCTCTAAGTAATTACATGGAAATGACATGATGTGTATTTGATTTATATTTAAAAATATAAATGTTCTCTTTTGCAGTTTTAATTTATATAATTCCATCATAATTCTAGTCATCTGGCTTTTTCATCTATATTATTTATCTAAAGCTACATAACAAAATAAACATAAATTCAGTGCCTTCAAATAAGCCCCTGTATTATCTGACAGTTCCTCTGAGCCAGGAACCCAGACTCACCTGGCTGGTTCCTTGGTTCAAAAGGTGTGATCTCACAGTTCAGTGGCTTGCTTCATCAGAGTAGCAAGTGAGAAAATCCAGAGAGGGATTGCTACCAAGAGGGAAGTCAATGTAACCATCTGATGGATTCCTGGTGCTCTAAACTGGATTGCATTCATCTCTCTAAAGAAGGTTCTCAGGGTCAGCTACAATATGGCATTGGGTCTCCTGATATATTGATAGCTTAAATTTAGATTTTATCTTTAACATGAAGGCTAAAATCTCAAGGACAACCTATAAAACACTTGAAATATTAAACTTCAAGACTGGAAGACAGATACTGAATAGCAGAATCAGGGTCTGCTACCATATCTTATTTTTACACCCTAAAGCCATGCATGGAAAGCCCCCAACCAATCCAGTAATGTATATTAAAGATCTTTCAGGACAATGAATGGAATAGCTAAATGACTAGTCATTATTGGCTTCAGAAAATGCATCATATGTGCATATAATAGTATTTTTAATTCATCCTGTGGTTCGTGTTTCAAGACTATGCTACAAGGGGACTACAGTGATCAAATTACCATGTCTTAGGCACTGTATCAGTCTTCACATGTCTCCTATGAGGTAAGCATTGTTTTATTTTATAGGTGAGAAAACTAAAGCTTTAGGCAATTAAGAATTTGGCAAAGATTAAGAGATCAAAGGTGTTGAAGATACTATTCAAAGTGTAATTAGGCCACAACAAAGTCCCTGCCCTTTTTACTATAGCATGCTCCTCTCCAGAAAGGAAAAAGAGAGGGAGAGAAAGAATCAGTACTTTCTGAACACCTATCATACACCAGGTATTGTTTCAAGCTCCTTATCCAGTGAATTTATCTCCAAAAGTCCTCATGAGGGACTTATTATTATTCCTACTTTAAAGAAGAGAGAACTATTTCAATTTAGACCTTGTTCAGTGTATCTAAATATTTAGCTATCATAAAATTCTATCAATATATCTACATTCAATATACATTCCCATATATAATAGATGGGTAGATACATAGATAAGTAATACATGCTTTAAAAACTCAGAATCACCATTTATCCATTTATTTATTTATTTATTTATTTATTTATTTATTTATACATACATACATACATACATACATACATACATACCAGGAATTGAACCAAGGGGCACTTAACCACTGAGCCACAACCTCAGCACTTTTTTATTTTGACACAGTGTCTTGCTAAGTTGCTCAGAGTGACTCTCAACTTTCAATCCTCCTGCCTCAACCTCCAGAGCCACTAGGATTATAGGTCTGTGCCACCATGCCAGGCTATTACTCTGAATTTTAAACTACTTCAGTGTCTTTGAGTCCTTAAGAACGTGTTCTTTTATTTAAATATTAGTCGGATATTCTTTACAAATGGATAATCCATGAATACTATATATGGTGACTTCTTGTTAAGCAGAGTGCAGAATTGGAACAAACTCTTGTGGTTACTATGTTTGGCCTACAGTAAATGCTGAATAATCTGAACACCCCAAGCCTCAAAATAGTTGCAAAAAAATGAATCAGCCGGAGGCAAAATTATAAGTTAAACAAAAGTCAGGGACTTTTGTCTATTTTTTTTTTTAGAAGATTCTCCTCCAACTCACACAGTAAGTTAAGAAAATACATATCTTACATGATTATTATTATTATTATTATTATTATTATTATTATTATTACATGGATACATTCAATCTGAGAATGCACATTTATTCTATGAGCTCCTGTGTATTATGTTCATCAGATAGAAATTCATATTTTCACACAGCTGAGGCCTGATTTCCTCAGCAGTCTAAATCTGTAAAATCTACAATTTTTTTTCACAGTCAAGTTATGGTCTCTATGACTCATTCTTTTTACAATCACAAATAAGTTTGATGATTTGTTTATAATGGGTTTTTAATTAAAAGATATAATTTTATGATTTTTGTTTTATTAACATACTAAATATATTAGTACATAAGTAAAGCATGAAATATTTCTCAAGATAGTAAGTTAACTATTATACATCAGATGTGAAGAAATTATCACAACATTATTTTTTAGAGGTTTCATGTTATTATTTTTATGTGTTTGGTTGGTTAACTGTTTTTACCATAAGGAAAAGTTGACTATTTCCTTTCCTTAAAATATTAAATTTTTTTCCCAAAGTAGCTTTTGTCTTTGTTAGGGTTTTATAAATTTTTCTGAGGGGTGTGTTTTCTTTTTAGAATTAATTCACTATTATTTTCTCCTTCCTGCTCCAGTTAACTGAGTCATTTATAATTTTGTCAGATTTATTTATCTATCCAAGGCACCAAATTTATCCTCAAGTCATTCTTTTAAACAGCAAAAGAGACCAAAAAAGAAAACATTAAAGGACTCCAGTGCTCGTACAAAGAAACTTCCAGTTCAGTCAACAAAATTTAAACTTCCAATAAAAACAGAAAAGTCTCTGAGGTGTAGACCCCAATGGCTAAGAAAAGCCACAAGTTCAAGTTGACCTCGCCAAAAGCATTTATACTTTTAGCCAAACTTATTAAAAGCAAAATTCATTTGAAAAGGAGAAAAAACATGCTACTGGATTTCATAACATCAAGATGACAGGCTACAAAAGGATTTTATTTTTAATAATCTTGCCTACTAAACATGACTCTAAATCTGTTTTCCTTTCAAGTTCCTCTGCTTCCCACTTTCCAGCCACTCCTAGAATAGGCAGTCCATCCTTAGGACTAGAAAATAAAACACCAAATTCAACAAGACTTTATTTACATAAAGCATTTCTTTTTCTTGTTCATATTATAATGTAAAGCCTTGCCAATCCTGTCCTAGGATAAAAGATAATCCAATAATAGATCAAATGCTTTAAAAAGATAATAACTGACCAATGCTCTCGTCTTCATGAAAATCTAAAATAGTTCAGGGATAAAGTAGAAACCAAGGCTTCTCTCAGAAATTGGGCTTCTGTTGTTTTGTGTTAGGGAGAAATGCTATTATAATGTAGTTTGCATTTAATAGCCTATAACTGGCAGCTGGAGGAAGCTAAGTCTCTATTGGTGAAAAGGAAAAGCATTTGACAGGACCCTTGAGGTTCACAGTCAGCACTAATGCCCTTGAGGTAGAATCTTCTAAAAGCAAAGCTGACATCTTCGTAACTACTCCAGTGGCCCTGTACATGGAGATGTACCTATTGTTGACTTCCTTTTTTTTCTGACCTACACTTTCTAGTCAATAGCCAGTCTTGAGATGGCACTGCCAAATGAAAGGAACGGGTGGAGTTGGGGCTTTAATGGCTCTGGGTGATGATTCAGAAGATATCTGCAGACATGGAGACTTGATTTGAGCAGGAGGCTCCAACTAGATTAAGAAGAGTCTTTACTTTCAGGGTAAGATGTCATCTAATCCTATAGAAAATTAGATGACACATTCACAGAGCTGAGACCTACCTTCTGGGAAACTCAATTAAAGAACAATATGCCAGGCAATGGGTAGCCTTCTCCTTATTATCTACCAAAAGGCAACTTTAGATCTTCTGGTCTTAGCAACACAAAAAAGAGGAGAAATAATTAAGAACACAATTCTGCCCGTGTGCAGCGGGCTGTTGGGGGGGCAGCCTGGAAAGGTGAATTACTGGTAACAAGAAGGGCTTAAGCATGAGAGCAGTTAAATATTGGAATTGCTGAGAAATACTGGAGAACTTTGTTCATTTATTTTTAAAAGTAAAGAAAATAATGTGACTAGCGTTAAAGAAGCACCTACTACATAAAGGCCTGGGGTAGTTGCTGATAAAGATTTATGTTTACGTGTAGATATTTCTATTTCTATAATCTTAAAGATCATGCCTCCTCACAGTATGCTAAAACCATAACATTTGTGTCTTGGGTTCCTCTATGGTCAATGAGAAAGGGGTTTTGAATTTGTAGGGGCGGTTGTCACAATTCAAATTTGCTATATTGAGATTTCTCTGAATATATATCTATAAAATTAAATGTGGAAGATAAATTTAATGTGACCATGGTGGTTCCAAGAAACACTATATGATCTAAGCATAAATTAGAACAGATCTTTTGATTGGCATAGAGTTACAGAGATGATTTTTTAAATGGCTTAGAAAAGAAACTTGAGCTTGTAAACTATTACTATGTAGTAGAAAGATACATAAATTAACATTTTTTAAAGGAAGCCTGTCTCTCTCTCTCTCCCTCTCTCTCATTTAAACTAAATTATCCTTGCATCTTATGGGGCAGTAGATGCTAAAAGAGAAAAATTCTATGGCTTGCTTTTTTTTTATGATGTGGTTGTTAGGTGTGACTTATTTCAATGGCAGGATTCATAGGATCTTGAATCACATATAATACCTCTCTAATTAATTCTGTTTAGAGATGCAGGAAGAAGTTGGGAGAAACTGTATCTAAGAGTGAGAAAGAAAAATAGATATACCTGAACATGGTTCCAGAACCTTAGCACACCTCTGAAAGCACCTGCTATCATAATTGCCAACTCAGGAAATTGCTACCTATGTACTTGATCTGTTCTTTATGAAATTGATTATTGATTATTGGCTATTTCTGAATGTTGATATCTCACCTCTGTAAAAATGAGCATATTCTAGGAATGCGACAATAATATTATACCCTGGTATATATCAAGCACTTGAGAACTGCTACTGACATGTGAGATATTCAGTGTTTGTTGAAAAAGAGCAAAAGTAAACAAAAAAAGATCTATAATGGATCCCATGACATTTTCTATAACTTAAATAATGTGTTTACTTTAAAAAATAAATCTAGGTTTTTAATAATCTGATTTCTTTAAAAGAGGTTATAACTGTGGTAAAAGATGTTAGAAGTTTTTTCCTCCTATTTTCTGGTTCTGATTAAAAAAAAAAACTCCTCAAAATTAAGAAGTGAATAATTGGAAAGAATACTGTTTAAAGGTTGTGTGCCAGTTCTTAAGCTGTGTCTCAGGCTCAGCCAGTGGGAGATGCTGGGTGAGTGTGAAAGACTTATATCCCATCACAGTCAGCAAGCCTCACCTTCTTAGGGACTTCAGTCTGCTTGCTCTTCCTGTGTCACCACAGTAGCACTTCTTCCACCCTGCAGTGCCTTCCTACAATCACCTCTGAATCGACTTCACAGTTTATCCAGCACACAGAGAACCAGCCTTGTCAGACACTCAGACACCAGCCCCAGCTGAGGAGGGTTCCTCTGCAGAGTCTGAAGTTATTTCAAAGTTTTAATATTGTCAACCTCTTGACTTTATTCTTTTAGCCTAAAATATGATAGGTTCTTTTTGTGGTTGCTGCTGCCCCTACAACTCAGTGGTCCCGGACTTTTTTATCCTTTGATTTGTTGAGTTAGCAACTTCACAACTAGTTAACAATTCTTTATATTACATTCTCTAACTGGTGTGATTTGTCTTCTAACTGGACCCTGACCTACACAAGATGGTTTTATTACATCTCTTTTTTTGCCTGATTAAATGAAAACAAAATCTCAATTTTTAAAAAATGTCTAAAGAGTTGATATCAGGAAAATTCTAAATCTGGAGTGATATATTCACTACTCCACCATCTTCTCTGGTCCTTGGTTCTTGCCTCATTCTCTATCTTTTCTTCTTCCCCCTCCTCCTTCTTTTATGCTCTTCCTCTATTGTTTCCCTCTGTCCTTCCTCCTTTCATTTCTCTTGCCTGCTCCTTACCAACCCAGTTCTTTCATTATCTCTTCTACTATTCAAGAGATGTTGAGCTCAGTTCTTTTCAAACTTTTCAAACACAATAAATACAAGAGGAGAGAGGTCACAATTTCTAAATATTGAAACAAGAGAAAAGGGAAATTAAAGTCTGTCCTCAGGAGAGGAGAGGGTTTAATTTCATCAGCGTGCCTTGAGGTATCCTTCCATGAAACCTTATCAGTGGCTTCCCGATTAGCTGACATCTAAGGACCTACGCACCGCTTGTACACTAGAAGCTGCTCACTTTCTATTTTCTCTACTTTTGAAGGCAGATAGTACAAGAAGATAACATCCCACCAAAGACCTAGATAAACTGGCTGGATGAGCCCAAACTAGGAGACAGAGCTCATGAATATTGTATTCATGTTTCCTCAGTTATACTGCCAGAATCGCATTCTGATCTTGGGTTTTGGGTTCTCATTAAGACTTCATATTGATCAGTGAGAGCCTGGGTTCCCATTTCTCATCACCACTCCTGAACAGAAAATTTCTTCCATATCCCAACTCTTAAAGGTTTTACTTACAGCTAGCTTTCACATAAGAAAACATCTATTCATTGGTATCTGGGAAATTGGTTTCTGCACCTCTGCCAATACCAAAATCCATGGATGCTCAGTCCTTTATCTAAAGTGGAAAATATTTGTATGTGGCCTATTTACATTCTCAATATCTCTAGATTATTTATAATGAAAAATAAAATAAAAATTACATGTGAGTACTTGTTGTCCTGCTTTGCTTAGGGAATAATGACAAGGAAAATGTTTGTGTGTGTTCAATAATTCAATTGGGGTAGGGAATATTCTTGACCTCAGTTGGAAGAACCAGTGGATGTGGAAACTGTGAATACAGATTTGGTTTTCTAATCTGTTCTAACTTGTCATCAGTTTCATAAGCTAACTTTTGTATTCCAGCAGTACGACCAGAAACATGCTGTGTTAACACAACTGTTAAGAAGTTGTAAGAGGTGAATTTTGGCCATAAACAGGGCTAGATTGGAATAGTCTTCAGAGAAAATATTTCTTTCTTCTCTAATTAGTCAACCTAAGAGGGAGGCCAGTCTAGACCAGACTTCTCCTTCTGGAATGCAGCATTATGAGTTAGAAAGTTTAAACATCCTATAACTATATAAATAAAGATAAAATAATGTGTTTTGCCTCTTACTGGAGATACATTTTTAAAGAGAATGACAATATAAGAAAAATAGTCTGTTGCCCTATTATGGTAGAATGTAAATCACTGTAAGGTGAATTTATTTTTATTATGTTAATTGCCAAGAATTCATTGTCTTAGCCAAGAAATGGTTTGTTTTTCATTTGCTTTCTGACAAAATTTGACAAATAAAGGTTTGGTTGTGGATCAAAAAAGGCTAGAAATAAAACAGCAATGACTTTTATAAAATGCTTTTAGGGAAGATTTTACCATGACTATAACTTATTAATATGTGCTATTTTAAAATTAAAAAATAGTCAATTTCTGAACTTTTGAAGACCATATTGCAAGCTTATCATGAAAATCATCCTTACATGTATTTCCCAAATAGTCACATAGACTCACAAGAGAGTCTCAATGGTGTGTCACTACCCACTATAAGAATTTTTATTTGAACTGTGCTGTGGTTTCATTTCTGAGAAATATTCTCTTTCTCCTGGTACTTGTGGTATCAGGTAAACTTAAGTTTCTTTTAGAGAACTGACACTTGAAAAATCATGAAAGGAAAATATATGGATTGAGCAGAGTTTTACCTGGCTCAGTGGCACAGGCCTGTAATTCCAGCTATTCAGCAGACTGAGGCAGGAGGATGGAAATTTAAGAGCAGCCGGAGGAACTCAGTGAGACCCTGTCTCAAAGTAAAAAAATGTAAAAGCTGGGGCTATAGCCTAGTGCTATAGAACCCCTGGTTTCAACCCCTAGTATTTTTTTAACCCCTAGTATTTATGTATGTATATATTTATTTATTCATTTTTATATGTGTGTGGTTCTGGGGTTTGAACCCAGAGGTGCTTTACCACCGAGTTATGTCCCCAGGTTCTTTTTTTACTTTTTGTTTTTAGACAGGGTCTTACTAAGTCCCTTAGGGTCTCACTAAGTTGCTCGGGCTGTTCTTGAACTTTTGATCCTCCTGCCTCAGCCTCCCAAACTGCTGGGATTACAGACGTGTGCCACTGTGCCCAGCTGTCACCAATTTCTAATTTTCATCTACTTGTCAAAGTCCTTTGACTTCTAGAATACAAATGTGGAAAAATTAGTGATCTTAAAACTCCTTTGAGGTTTCATGAATGGTTTCCCAAAAATTTTTACTTAGTATTTTTCAGGAACTCATTCTGAACTCTAGCGGGAGAAAGCCAGTTCCTTTTCTTTCAGAATGACTTCTGAAATCCATATAAAAGAAGACATAAAATGCAAAGTGTTGAAATGTAGGCACTGTGGATAATAAATGAAGGCCGATGACAGCATAAGAAGGCACACATTTTCTGATGAGAAATCTCTGCTCTTTGGAGGAATGGCTTTGGCGTATGCGTACACACACATACATTTGAAATTCCAGAAAGGAAGCTGAACATCTGGTCACTTCATTCGAGTATTTCTTAATTTATAAGTACATGAAAATTTGAACATCTCATATCAGAAAGTTGTCAATCTGTGATAAGCTTCACATTCTCATTGAACAGTTTTCCTGTGAACATGGCATGGGGCTTTTATTATAGCAGTTGCATTTGTGACTCATTAGAAAAACACATCTTTTAACTGAAAATGTAGTCCAATAATGACATTAAATCTAGCTTTTAGGTCACAAAATCCATTGCTGTTGTTGTATCTTAATTAAAGATTCTGTGACCTATATGTTTCATAGGGCTTAAAAAGTTTCCCCAAAATACCAAATTCAAATTTTGAAGAGTTTTCAGGATCTTTGCTAACTTTTGTGGTTTCAGTATTCTAAATGCATCTTCCTTGAGTTAATTTTGGTCTTTCCTTTATTTTCTCTTTTTCTTTCTTTCTTTTTTCAATAGAAGTTGATATACATGGAAGTTAAACTGTGCAGGAAGTACAATATAAGTGAACCCTCCTCTCCATCAACTTACAAGCATCTAAATTAGCTATTTTGTTGTGTATAGTTACTCATGTTCAGGCAGTCTGATAGCAAAGAAAGAATCCTGAGATTAAGAAGACTGATTCATTGAGCCTAACCAAGACATTTCATATCTCTGAACCTGTTTTATCAGCTATAATTGAAAGTGAAAGAACTGATAGCATATCCGTTTCCTTCTAGTCCTGATTGAGATTACATCTGAAGCATTTAAAGAGAAGAAATATTCAAAAAAATTAGGCAATATAGAAATTATGTTGAAGTATTAAAAGGAACACTTTAAATAACACTTTTATAAGAAAGCACAACCTACATGTTCTAGATTTCTCCTCTTTTTAGAGTTGAATGTATAATTTTCTGTACATAGGAGTATACTATTTAATATATGATCTTATATATAATATATATATGTTTACATATACATTTAAAGTGTAAAACGTGATATTTTGATATAATTAAATGTTTCAAACTTTTGTACACTTCAAATGTATCAAAAAGAACTTTTCATATAAATTTATATATGTATGTGTTTATATATATAATGATTTTAAAGGAATATAGATAAATCCATGGTATAGAAATTCTAAATTAAAATACATTTTGGTAGATAATATAGGCTTTTCTCAGTTTTCCTTACTATATACCTCACTATAATGATTTGTGTGCTTATATTTTTCTATATATGTGAGTGCATGATTGATTACTCTTTCAGAATAAACACTTGTATGAGAAATCTCTGTGCTAAAGGATATAAACACTTTTGACATATATTGCCAAATTGCTTACCATAGAACTTAATAAATACAAATTCCTACCAGCAGTACATTAACATGTGATTTTCTTCATCCTTACTAGCAATCAGTATTTTGCTGATAATTAAGAATCTACTATTCAAAAAGTGATTTCATTGACTTGGATACAGGGGTACACAGCTGTAACCCCAGTGACAGGAGGCTGAGACAGGATGGTCACTACCCTCAGTAATTTAACAAGACCCTGTATCAAAATAAAATGTAAAAATGTGTAAAGCACCCCTGGGTTCAATCCCCAATAACCTCCTCCTCTCAAAAGGTGATAATTCATTGTTCTGTATTTGTGTTTTCTTTGCTACTACTGAAGGTGAGGATATCATATGTTCTGTTCTGATACCTCATTCTTTTTTATTTAATTTTTAAAAAATTTATATATGATAGTAGAATGCATTGTAATTCTTATTACACATATAGAGCACAATATTCATATCTCTGGTTGTATACATTATTATATTCACACCAATTCGTGTCTTCATACCTTTACTTTGGATAATAATGATCATCACATTCCACCATCATTAATAACCCCATGACCGCTCTCTTCCCCTCCAACCCCCTGCCCTATCTAGAGTTCATCTATCCCTCCCATGCTCCTGCTCTCTATCCCACTATGAATCAGCCTCCTTATATCAAAGAAAACATTTAGCATTTGTTTTTGGGGGGGATTGGTTAACTTCACTTAGCATTATCTTCTCTAACTCCATTCATTTACCTGAAAATGCCATGATTTTAGGATAAAAAATGTTGCAAATATACACAATGGAATATTACTCAGCAATAAAAGATAATGAAATCATGGCATTTGCAGATAAACCGATCCCTCATTTCTTTATTACCTGAGCATTTTCTTAACCCTTTGTTTTTTCATATGGGAATGTTGGTCTTTATTCATACTAATCTGTAAAAGTCCTTGTAGTTGATATTACTTTTTGATAAATCTATTACATATATTTCCCAAGACTTTAATCTTTCCGTCTTGTTTAAAAGTGTCTTTTGTTGTTGTACATTGTTTTGTTGTTTGGGTGCAAAGAGGAAACAGGGTCAAGTTCTTAGCATTACATGTAAATCATCTATTGTAAATAGAATTTGTGCCCAAAGTCAAGACAATAATGAAGGATGATTTGATCGAAGTATCTTCCGTGCGATTTATACTCCTTTTGAAGATGGTGGTGACATGTAGAAGGTCCAGGACTTAAGAATTTGGGAACTGAATTTTGGGTTCCTGGCCATATGAGATGCACAGATTCAGGAGAAGAGAATTCCCTCAAATAATCATGGCTTACATCACACACTTGCCTGGACACTATTCACTGCTCAATTTTTCTCATCTCTGATTTAGTTCTCAACTAAAATGCTCAGATTGAATAGCATTCAGTGGTTTAAAAAAATGAACATATGTCTCAAGGGATGAGAGGTTAGTAGATCTTTATTGTTTACAATTGCAAATAACCATCTGGTAAGAATTTTGATTCTTGAAAACAAATTATTTATTTCCTAAAACAAAATAGACTAGTGAAGCTTATATAAACTAGATATTAGAGATACTCCTGACCACATTTTAAAAATATAATATAATTTTACAAAATAGTTCTTTGTTTTAATATATACATAAATACCTATGTTATCTGAGAGGCAGTGGAGTGTAGCAGAAATAGAACTGAATTGAGATCTGGCTCATACTTCCAATTTTGCCAATGACATGCTGTAATTTTGGAAAAGGGCCAGAATTTCTATATTGGTCAATCTGTCCACTTTTTTCCTTCTCTTTTCTTCCTTTTTTTTTTCTTCTCTCTCTGAAGACCTTGTCATTTCATGCTATCCAGATTGTTCTAAAGTCCTTTGGGGATTTATAAGAGCCAAATAATCAGTATAGTATTAGATCAGGAAGATAACCTTATAAGCAGTTAGGTTTATGCAGATGATCCTTGGAAGGAAAATGTTCATCCTTCCCATTTCAGCTGCAACAGACTTTGTTTCTCCTCCAGCCTTCAACACTTCCCTCCCTGCTCCTTTTCAAAGCTGGTGAGCTCACCTTGTTCTTAAAATAAATAGATTGAGGCTATCCTTCATTAATTCCCACCTTCACGGCACCCTCTTTTCTTCTACTTCTGCAGACATCTCTTCACATGTTCCCGGTTTCAGAAGAGTCTCAGAAGTGCCGATCCCTCCCCTGATACACCAGGTTGCAGTATTTTGCCTCTCACTTGTTCTTTTCATCTCCATTTCATTTCTTACTCTCCCAGCTTCAATTGTAATCATCTCCCCATCTTGAGGAAGAACCTTTGCTTGACCTTACCACCACTTCCTGCTAGTCTCCTTCTACCTACTTTATTTTTATGACAGACCTCTACCTAGGATGCCCCTCCTCAGCACTTCTGACCCTTCCTCTGAAACATACTTTCCATCCCCCTTCACTCCATCTTCTGTAAAAAAAAAAAAAAAAAAAAAAAAAAACAACCTCTTTGTTGTCCTACACAATGGCAAATCTAGTCTCCTTTTACCTTTTTGCAGTTTTTGATACAAGTCATTTTATTTCTTTCTTGAAATTCTCCACTTCTTATCTTTAGTGAAATAGCTAATTCTTTTTCATATGCTTACTTCTGCCCTTTCCTTTACTGGATAATATTTAATTCATTTCTTTGTTCCTTTTTATAACTGTTACCACAAAGCATTTAGAAGGAAACAGGATTCAAAACCATTTATGCCATTAGTCAGTGATATTACTTTTGGGAATTTATTTATTTATTTTTGTTTTTTCTTTTATATGGGAAAAGGATAAAATGCCTAACTTTAAAAGACACAATGGAATTAAATGAGAGTCTATATGAAGGCATCTACCATGATGCCTGCCCAGAGCTAATGCTCACCTACATAAGTAATTTTTTTTTTAAATCTCCCTGCCAAGTTACTTGCTAATGCTGGCCCTAAAATGCTTCTCTTCTGGAAGAGAAGTTTAAGAAAGCATATACCCACAGTTTAATATTTAATTATATACTATCTTTTATCGGTAGCTGATGTTTCATATTAGCTGTATTTTTCTAATTTCAAAGCAGAACTTATCCTCAGCAATTCCACTGTGTGCCTCTCAGCACCTAACGGTTTTCAACAGATGACAGATATATGTAAATTAAATGACATGAGACCTTCCCCCTGCCCTGCCAGACATACAACAAGTGGTTCAGAAAACTATAAACATGCATGAATTTTAATATTATCTTTTTAGTCATCTCTCTGGTTTCCCTGGACTTCCATAAATGGGATTACATTTTAAAATAAAGATAATAGTCACTGATGCTGGTTTGTTAAAAGCTTACCCTCATTCTCTAGATCCCTGGGGTCAAATAATACCCCATTTCTTTCATTATTTCACAAACTCTTCTGGAGCGCAATAAGGCCCAGACACTGACATAATGGTAAATAAAATGAAGATGCTTACCTTAAAAACCTCATGGTATAGTAAAGGAGACACACAGACAAACAATTCTACCAGGATATGGTAAATAATAGCACATAGGAAGAACTGGGCATCGTACAAGTATACAAAAAAAAAAGCAACATTTAAATCACTCTTTGGCAGGAATGTTTGTCTGAAAATGCTTCCAGGGGAAATAACTTCTAAGATGAAATCTGATAATTCATTTCACGCAATAAGAGGATTAATATTGTTTATCTAATTGCTTTTAAAAGATTATACAGTTTGTTTTATATAAAAAATTTAAAATATCTTTACTCTTCCATTTCCCACCCATATTTTTCCAAATTACTGGTTCAAGACTTCGAAGGCCCTAAGTTAGGTTTCTAGTTAAGAGATTTTTGAAAAGAATAATTTAATTTTAGCAATCAAATGTAAGAAAATATGGGGGAAAAGTGAATAGGCAATTAAAATTTACTTTTCCTTCTAACTCAGAAGATTAATGAAAAGTTTCAAACTTACTATTTGATTTATAAGCTAAGCAATTCAATTTTTAAATGGTCTATAATGTACAGAAAAATATCAAGATGAAAACTCAAGTGATACAATATCAAAATTAATATTCAAAGATAGTTAAGAATCTGAAGCTACACATTGTGTACTCATTATTAGCATGACTGGGAAAAATCACATCCTACCTTGGTTATGTGTAGAAAAGATTTATAGTTACTTTTTTTAATTTCACAAATCAGTTTATTCAAAATGAAGATAAATATCTCTACTTCTGAGAGAATGGAGTAGGAAATAAAGACATCTTAGAAATATGTCATTGTATATTATTAATAACAGAATGGCTTTAAAAAGGTAAATATCTAGATCAGTGAACTTCATGTTGTGCCCAATTTTCTGTTTAGAGGGAGAATTTTTCTTTTCCATGTCCATAGTTATTCCACAATAATTAAAACAAATAAAAAAGAGAATTCAGTTTATCAAAATTCTCCATTGTAGAACCAATGGCTTTCATTTTACACACTCTTTATAATTAGCTTTAGGTTCTCTTCTCTCACCTAATTTTTTTTTAAATTAATTTGTCTGAATGTGACAGACTTTTCCAAATTTCCTGTAATCCAGCAGGAAGAACTTTCTTCCCCCTTTTTCATCCCTAGCCGTTTTTTTTTTTCTTTTAATCTCCTCCATACCTACAGAAGCTCCAAGCTCTGAAGATATTACTACAATGCGGCAAGGTTGTTTACCTTCGCTCCTTCACAAAAGATAATCCAACAAATTACATTAATTATAAACCAATATGTTCCATTCAATTCCCATATGAGCCAAACCTGGGGATGAGCATCTGCTCTTATTTTCTGAGCTTGGTTTTGAGGACAAGATTCACAACAATGCTCAATCCATAATTAACAGAAAAATTAAAGATGCAACATCCCGACATGTCGCTTTTTTGAGGCAATGTGCTTAAAAATACACATGCCTACTCCTGGCAGGCTCTTTCTCTTCCCAACTCAGAAATAGTTTATTGTTATCCCTGGCATATTTTTGTTTGTTTAAAATATTTACATTTATTTTGGGTTTAAAATAAACACAAAAATATTTTTTTTACAAAAACAATGAACAATAATTTCCCATTGTAACAATTTATTCGAAAATTCAGGGTTACTTCTTTCTCTAGAAAATGTCCTCTTCTTCTACCTAAAAAAATGATATTCATTGTGTGTTGAGCATATTGTTTCATGCTACAGGAAATGGAAATGGACAAAATTTAGTTTAGCATTTTTTTTCTGTTACATAAAAAGAAATAATAGTAAATTGAACCAAATACCCATACACAACTATATATATATTTAGCATATACATCTTTTATTCTATTCATGGAAATCCCAGTTAAACATTTGGTGGTAAACAAATATTTAAAATATCTGTATTATAGATACCTAATTCATATATAGCGTCCATATGTGATTGAATATAAATAGGCATACTGTATGAGTACACCCACACACCACACACAAAGTGGGTGGCGAGCCTTACAGCGAATGAGCTTCTCCTTAACTTGTTCACATATGTAATACCTAAGCACAATGTGGACATGAGCATTCTTTACATCCTTGTCCTGAGGTCCTGAGAAGAAAGGAGTTACAAAATGAGCGGAATTCTATGCAGCTCTGAAGTGGTTTATCAGTTATCTTTATTGCATATCCAATCGTGAAGAAGTTATTCTGCTTCCATTGAACTTCCTGTGCTTATCTTTAAATTATTCTCAACACCACCTAGGTGCACTTAGAGATTCTTGCCATAATGGGATTGACTTTTGTCATTGAACTCATGCTATTCTTGAAGAGAGGCAGATGTGGTACAAGAGTCTCAGTTCTTTGAGTGACAGGATGCCCCTTGTGGTGGTTTCTTGGAGCACTATTTAACAGAACACACTGGTGAAGTCCAGATCCTGAGGACTCCAGGTCAGTATGGAAAAGAAAGGGGGGGAGGGGAGGAAAGGTTTCACATTCACAAAGGCCTACAATTAACATGTTGCTCTCTGAAGACTGAAAAAAAAGGAAACAGTAGGCAAGATGCTTCTAGCTCATAATAAGAAATACTTAAGCTGTGCTTCCCAGAGTTTTAGAAGAAGTTATTGTTTAAATAATAGTTGTAAGCTGATACTTTCTGTGGGTTAATCAAGTGATTAAGGACAGACCCAGGCTTTCCCATCTTTTTACTGTGCCATCACTAATGTTTGTTTTTTATTCTCAGTTTTGTCACTTCATTATTTCAAAGGGCAGCCACCGTCCAGACATACCCCCATGGTTTGATCCAAACCTTTCCTTCCTAGGAGCCCTCCATTTTTAGGATGTAAAGTATTTCCCAGAAAGCCCTTTTTAATTTCCCTTAAGGTCTCTTTGGCCAGAATTGTGTCACATGACATGGAATTGTACAATGTTAGATGAGAACAATAATTCATTCTATTATTTTCTAGGATTGGGAACATTGGGGCTAATGGAGAAATTATTGTTGCATAGTAAATAAGAGTTTGCTTTTCACCAAATGTCTGTCATATAACATTATACATGTGACCGTTACCAGGTCATACCATCTAGAATACACTATAACCCACACATACTCACACATACACATTCCTATATTTTATAATGCCACAATTTTTTTTACATTGGATGTCTTATCTTAATAATGCTTATTCATTAAATAAAAACATTTTAAAATTATTGCATTGTATTTACTATTCTACCTTGGCATTTCTTCTTACACTTTAAAAAGTATGGAGTAAGATGGGCATGGCAACACAAGCCTGTAATCCCAGAGGCTCAGAAGTCTGAGGCAGAGGATCACAAGTTCAAAGCCAGCCTCAGAAACTTAATGAGGCACTAGGCAATTTAGTTTCGAACTTATGTTTCAAAATAAAAATAAATAAATAAATAAAAAGCTGACAATGTGGCTTAATGGCTCAATTAATGGTTCAATCCCTGGTACATATATATGTATATACCTACTCACATAACTAGTGTGGCATAGTTCCCTCTCAATCTCTGAGAAATGCTGGTAGTAGAATCTGCTAGCTGTATGACGTAAACATATAGTATATAACTTTTCTGTAGTTCAATTTTTACATGGATGAAATTGGGATAAATTCCTGGGCTACCTAATTGGATCCTGCCCCATGGAAAGGATTCATTGCATAAATTACATAAAACTGTCTTGGGACCAACAACACTTGGTAGTCTGTACTATTTCATACTGAGCCAAAGGGCAGAGATGGGTAGGGATGCTTGCTGTGAATGCCATGCCCCAGTGCTGATCCCCCCACACAGTTTTCAGTGAAGAAGCAGGAGGCCCACTGATTGTGCTTGCCCTCTGTGCCTGCCTACCCAACCACAAGAGGCCTCAAAAGGCAAAATGGCCAACCACTAGTTCCATTGTCTTCTCAGGGTATTCCAACCCTGTCAGAACACACTTTCCAAACATCACATTATTCAATGTATTATTGTATGATGTTTTTAAGGATTGAGTTGACCCTGTAGAGCCTGCAATTAAGACTTTGGAAATCCTAGGTCTCTGAGGTTTCATCTATTCTGCCAACTCTAATGAGGCTTACCGTCACAGTCCATGATTTTGAACTGGCCATGCTCAATTCCACAGATGCTAGGAAAACTCCATTTGGAATTTTTAGGGACATCAGTAAATGAGCTTCTTGCACCTCTTTTGGTCCAGGTACATTCACACACAAGACGTGGCCTCTAATGTGGTTTTAGACATATAGCCTTTAGATGAAGGTTCAATATCCCTTTTCTTCTGTTCACACTGTTTATTGAGTGCTCTCTGGCCTTGATTTCTTTGTTTTATTTAAAAGAACAGACACATATAACCACACATTTAAGAAGTTCAAAATCAAGATGAGACAAAATGCACAGAAATAAGGTATACCTGGAAACTATTTTTGTAGTACTTATTATAATATGTTATATAATTGTTTTGTTTTGTTTTTTCCCAAAGTACCTATAAGTTTCTTTCTGACTCCCTAGTCCATTAAGAAAACAGTGCTGATATGCAGCAGTTGCTCAATACAGATTGATTAAGTAAGTGAAATTACCATGACATGGACAGAGACTTAAGTAAAGCCAAATATGTAAAACACTGGACAAGTTCAGGTGAGAAGACCATAAGGAATTGCTGAACAGATGAAGGGGTGGCCTGGAGGAAAGCTAAAATCCAATTGGGACACATGGATGAAAATGAGCGTGGGGTGGAGATGAGAAGATGGAAAGAAGAATGGGGCAATAGTTTAAGAATGAGAAATGACATTTAGAAAGATGCAAATGTGAGAAGCAGTGTATTAGAAACACTATCAAGACTGTTGGAGGGAAGATTTTTTTTCAAAAATATAAGCTTGTGCATGTATGAATGAGAGAGAGAGTGTATGTGTTCCTAGGGTCTGAACCAAGAGCCTCAAACATGCTAGGCAGACACTCTACCACTGAGCTACACCCCAGCTCTGTTCATTTGCTTCTGCTGAGCGGCAAGCAAGCATGAAGAACTTACTGACATGCTTAGATCCTGTACCAGGCTTTCCCTCCAATCTCTATGAAGGGATATGCAAAGGTATGGAGACTCAGAAGTCAGAAGCCTCAAGAAGATTTTCTTTCATCAGTGGACAATGTGAAGTTCTGGCATGGGTTATATAGTGGAGAGCAGATTGTGAGAGGTCTTTAAAGTCGAGGAATTTTTTTTTCTCCTCTAAAATGTCTTCTAAGGGTGGGGGGGAATGTATTTCCTCTCTGCCTCGTGGGTTTCCTGGCATGTGTTTAGGAATCCCAGTTATCCCAGCCACATTTCAGACACCACAACTTTTTAAAGTTTTCTGCTTAGATAATTGCATTCTCCTAGAGCTCTATGGCACCCTTTGCTCTTAAAAATGATCCTAAGATCCAGGAAGTAATAGTGAGTCAACGGCTCTTGGCATTCCAGGTCCTTTTCCCATTTACCCAATTTTAAGTCTCAGCAGAAACACTGTCTGGTGATAATTATCTTCTGGTCAGGGCAGGCCTAAGTGAGGATGGACTGTAAGACCCGAGCATCCTGAAGCACTTTTGTCAGTTCTTATTGCATCAGTAAGTCTTCCTACTTTCTTAGTGTCTTAGTGAGAAGCACCCATCCTATCATCTTCTCTTCCCTTTCCTTCTTTCTTTTCTTTTTCCTTTCAGTTCTTCTCTTCCTTGAACGCCTCCCCTAAGCTCATTTAACAATGAAATAATAGAAAAGTTTATTTTGTAGCCAAATTTTTCATTTGGCTCTGCAAAGTGTTTATTGAGTCTTATATTCACCAAGTTGAATATTTCTAGACTCCATGCCGATTACATGAAAGTCTCTTTAAAATTGTTGTCTACATGCTCCACAGTTTTTGTTCTACTTAATAAATAATATTTTTATAAAATGAAGGACTAGTTGCCAAAAAATAAAACAACTGTCAATTAGGGGTTAGAGAAATGTGTATAGGACATTACATGAAAACATTCACTTAAGAATTGTGTGAGGGTCTTTTTTGGAAAGAGTAGTTCATCTTAGTATCAAAACTACAATTCAATTTTTTAAAAAAATATATAATTTTCACCTATATCTTTAGACATGCTGGGAGAAACATAAATAAGGAGGCATTTATCTTTTTAACTTTAGACAGGTTTTGTTTTTGGTCACCTACTTCCATGAGATAAGGAAGTTTCTCCTATAGAAAGATTAAACTGAAAGGAAAAACCCAGGTCTGCAATGTCCAAAGTCTACATTAACTTGACAAAGGTATTAAATCAGGGACTCTTTTTTTTTTAAAATATTTTTTGTCATATTAAAAAGTTATTGGTATCATAATTATACGTAAGCAGGATTCATTGTGACATATTTGTACATGCTTTAAACATAATCCATTCAATTTCTTCCCCAGTACTTTCCCTCCTTCCTTCCCATAGTCACCTTCCTCTACTCTACTGGTTTCCTTTCTATTTTCATGAAATTCCTCCTCATCTTTTATTTCTTTTCCTCTAACTCCCAAATATAAGAAGGAATATATAATCCTGACTCTGAACCTGGCTTATTTTCCTTAACATAATGCGTTATAATTTACATGTACTGCTATAGTACGCTGACTTATATTCTTTTGGATAAAACCAAGAGTGTTAGAGATAGTGGCTTCTTACCTAGTCTTTTGATGAACTTTCATACTTATTTTCATACTGGTTTTTCTAATTTATAATTGCATCAACAATATTTAAGTGTTCTTTTCTCCCCACATCCTCTCTAGCATTTATTATTATTTGTATTCTTGATGATTACCATTCTAACTGGCATGAGATAAAGTCTGAATGTGGTTTTGATCTACATTTCCCTTATTGCTAAAGATGTCAAACATTTTTTCATATATTTTTTGGCCACTTATATTTCTTCTTTTGAGAAGTGTCTGTTTAGTTCATTTCTCCACTCATTGATTGGATTATTTGTTGTTATTGTTGGTGGTGGTGTTTTGTTTTATGTGTGTGTGTGTGTGTGTGTGTGTGTGTGTGTGTGTGGTGGTGGTGGTGGTGGTGGTGGTGGTGGTGGTGGTGGTGATGGTGGTAAATTTTTTGAGTTATTTTTGATTCTGAATTTTAGTCTCCTGTCAGTAGAGTAGCTTGACAAGATTTTCTTCTATTCTGTAGGTTCTCTCTTCACATTCTTAATTGTTTTCTTTGCTGTACAGAAGCTTTTCAATTTGATGCCATCCCATTTATTAATTCTTGGTATTATTTTTTGAACTTTAAAGAGTCCTATGAGAAAGTTGTTCTCTGTGTCTATATGCTGGATGTTTTCGCTATGTTTTCTTTTGCAGTAGTGAAATTTCTCATCAAATTTCTAGTTTGATCCATTTTGAGTTCATTTTTGTACAAGGTGAGAGGTAGGCATCTAGTTTTATTCTTTTGCATATATAGATATCCAGTTTTCTCAGCACCCTTTGTTAAACAGGCTACCATTATTCGTTAAACAGGTGATTTTTTTTTCTACTATCCTTTTGAAGGATCAGATGACTATATCTCTGTGGGTTTGTCTGTGAGAAGCAGGGGTTCTTAACATGAGAACCATGAAGCTTCTGAAAAAATAGTTCTCAGACTTTTTGGTCTCAAGACCCCTAAGTGAGGACTCGTTGAGAGTCTTGTCTAAAATTAAATGAGACTAGGCTATAAATACAGATATTTCTTATATTTTAAATTAAAATGCAGAAAATATTAAAATGTTTATTCATTTAAAAATAATAAACTCATTACAAATTTATATAAATGGCATTTTCTTAAAAAGAGCTCTATTTTCCCTTACATAAAAAATAATAAAAAAGACATTATTTCACAATTTTTTCCTATTTCTTTATTATCCAGCTTATAGAAGTCAACTGGTTTCTCATTTCTGCTTCTGCATTCAAACTATTGCAATAAATGGTTTTAGTTGAAGAAAATGTGGTATCAAACAGTTATGTAGCTGTAAAAGGGAGCAGTATTTTAATGACCTCCTCAGATAGTTACGAATATTCTAGTGGAATACCGTATTAAAAGTGAATAACTGGTATTTTATGAAGGATAGTTACAATGTGTGATTTAAACCATTATCAATGAACTTTTGAATTTTGCTCAATTAAAATCCATTGATCTCATTTGGTGTGAATGAATCTTTTGTCCATGTATAATTTTATGCAATCATGCATTGGTCATTTGAAAAGTGTTGACTTACTGAGTTATGCAGGTCTTCCAAATGTTGACACATAACATAGAACAACATATTTCTACAATTATATTTATTAGCATTATCTTGACATCATCAGAAAAGTCTAGAGAATATTTCAGGCTTACAGTGGCATATATTTTTTTAATAGAATTCTCATTTTTGTTTGAAAACTTGAGTTTTATCTTTGGAAAGAAATGATTTTAGGGTTTGTTTTGTTTTGTTTTTTGTTTTTTATTGAGTTGGTTCTCTCTTTGTTCATTTGTGAAGAAATCTCTGTCAAATCCAAACTATGGTCTGAACGATATTAGTTTGTTGGTCTGTCATTCTTTCAAATAAAAATGGTGTGCTAATTAAAAAAAAAAGTGATTCATTCAGCTCCCAGCTCAAACACAAGTAGTTTTACCCTCAAGACAACCATTGTGCTTCAAAATTCAATAGAAGTACTATATGTGTATTTAGTATTTCATACACAGAATATGACCCAAGTTAAAATTCATAGTTTTTTAGTTTTTATTTCATCAAGCACTTTAGGTAAGACTGACTTTTCTTCTTTGTCTTCTTTTTTTATTTTTTCCTTTTTTATTTTTTTATTTTTTATTTTATTATTATTATTATTTTTTTACTGTTAGTGTACTTCAATGGAGAATACAACTAATAATGAATGCAGTGTTGACTTGCTGTCCTAGATGTTATTCATGCCAGGAGGCCAGTAGTTTATTGAATATCACTTTTGTATCATCATTGTAAATCTCAATACAGAAATAAAGCTAAATATTTTCTGAATATAAGCATTTGACCTCCTGTGTATCCTGAAAAAGTCTCATGGACCCATAAGGGTAGACGGACTATAATTTGAGATCCTCTGCTCTTGAACCCCAATGGATAAAGGCAAGGTTTGTAACAGCAAATGTGTATACATGTTCATAGATTTCTCATAGGGTAATGTTCAGATCCTCTATTAGAATGATAAGGAATGGCATTTGTCCTAAAATGGTTTAGGAAATATTGAATGCCAGGGGCCTTTCAGTATGTTGAGGTGTACCCAAGGAGAAGATTTCCTCAAATGAAGAAATGTATTTTATATAATTTGGTCATTTGTCCAAGATCATGCAGTATGTTTATGGAAAAGTCAGAATATCATTATATTTCTTTGACTCTAAATACATTTTTTCATTCCCTACGCTGAATTTTAGGTTAAGGTGTTATGAATATGTTAGAATTTGCAATATAGAAAAGAAGATGAAGCAGATAAATAACTTTAAAACACAAATAGCCTAAAAATTACACTCAAATAAAGTATTTGTGAGGTTTATGAGCAAAGAAGTTCCATTGAATGTTAGAGACTACGAAAGACTTGGTGATGTTGAAAGGAAGATGCCCTTTGGGATAACTCTGATGGATGAAAGGGTTTTACAGAGTGTGTGTGGGGGGATTGTTACAGATAGAAGCAAAGTCATAAACGAAGGCAGGAAGCCAGGAAATTGAGGGTAGTATGTGGGAAACCATGAGTAATATAGTTCAGCTGGACTATCTGGGAACCATATATGAATGAATTTAGTAATATGTGTTGGAATCAAAGTGTTATATAAGAGTTTAGGATTCTATGGAGCCATTAAAAGATTTTCAAATAGGGTTTCAGATAACTGGAATCTTTTGCCTTGGTACATTCTTGGGACACTATTATTCACTGAGCAGGGTTTATTTAGTTAGTGCTGGGACACTTTAAGTGGAAAGAGTTTATGAAGGACTGTTTAGTATTTTTGTTAAGAAAGAATGATCAAAACATAATTTCTTTTCTCTGGTAAAAAGACAAATTAACAGTCTTTGGAGTGTGGATTTCTATTGATACTTGAGAAACATTCAATTGCATAGTCATTTTTTGCATATCACTGTATTAACAAAATGGAACAATTACTAGTATTTCTATAAAGGTTTCTCTTCACACTGCCTTGTCAATACCTAGGATGTGACCAGACAAAAGTGGAGACAAAGAGCATCATCTAATTGTTCTCATCAGTTCAATTTAAACTTTTCAACATGTATATTTCCTTGGGAAGAAGAGAGGAAGTCTCAATGTCAACCATAATTTAGAGGATAATGAATTAATGAAAACAGGACTCACATTCCTGCCCTAAAGAGAGACCTTCTATAACTACAGGACTTCTAGGGCTTCTAGTGCTAGGTGGAGTCTCATTGTTGCAATTATCATCATGCTTGGGCTTGGGAGGTGCAGTAGATTCAAATCTGGAATCTATATTCTGATGGTTGTTTGCCCATTTCCAAGTCTTGCACAGAGCCATTACTTGCTCAAATGGCTTTTACTTCAGATCAGACAGGCATATGATATGCAGTTCTCCCACAACTCCCAATCTGTAAACATCCACATAAATCCAACCTTCCTCCTCTAAATCAGTATTCCATGTGTGAATACTCTGCACCACTACCAGTACCACCACCACTATCACTACCATTATTGGTGGCTCCACATGGAGCATTAAGTACTGGTCCTGCAATAAACATTTTGTATACAATTTTCTGAGGATAGTTTATTTCTTCATTTTATAAAAATTAAAATTGAGGCTTAAATATTTTCCAGAAAGGCACACAGCTAATATAGAAGTAGTCTGTCTGTCTATAATGACCCATTCCCTGGCTTTCCTCCCTCACCTAGCTAAAGCCCATGTATCCATAAGCCTCAATTTAAATGTCATTGCCTCCGAAGCCTTGGCTGACTCAGTTGACTTGGTTAAATTATCTTGCTCTAAATTCCCATAACTCCTTTATTTACCCTTTTTAATGCTAATCTCATATTGTACTTACTGTTTAATAGTCTGTCTTTGCTGAGAGGCTCAAAGCTTCATCAGGGCGAGGAAAGCATCCATCTAGCTGACTTCAGTATCCCTTAAATTGAAATGATGAAATGGCTTGTCCTCAATGATTTACAGCACTCATGCTATTGGGATAGTCCACCAAAATGATAATACTATCTGGTAGGGTACCATAGTCAGAAACTATTAGCATTAATACCTCATCAAAACCTCTTGTCTCATTTCTGAGACCAAAAAATGAGACAGGGTAGGTACATTTCAATAAGGCAGAAGAAGTTACTGCTCAAGAGTCCTGGACTTAGCTGGGTACTGGATTTGGGAGATCCTAGCAGTGGAGATTCATGAAAGTATTGGGTATCTATAGTTAGAGATCCCCAAACAGAATAAAGGGTTTATGATAAGACAGCAATCTATGTGTTTTTCCAGTTATGTCTGCCTTTTCTTGAAACTTTGCTTGTTATTTTTCATTGTAGTAGTAGGTATGAGTTAGGTAAGGTTACAGATTGGCATAAGCAGTGAACAGAGAAGACATTGAAAGATTTTACACTTAGAATTGTTCAGAAATAGGGACCTATCTTCTTCCCCTCTGCTTAGCAAAGCCTGGAACATTAGCATTGTTCGTATATATTTGTAGACTGAATGATTGAAAATTCTTGGGACTCACTGGTTGGCAAAAGCTTATTACATCGCCTTCTATAGATATTGTTACTTAATTTGGTTTCTTCAGATTTAGCAAACTCTGGAAAGATTACACATTTTAGAAATTAGTGTATGCGACTGAAAGCACAAAGTAGTACTTATCTTTAACATGAAAAATGAAAACTGATATTTTCTTTTCTATTCTTTTTAAATGCTTGTCAACACATACAAAATTGATTTCATGACCCAGTAATACATTACAAAACTTTGTGAGTATAGTTTAAAGGATAGACAGACACATACACACACACACACACACACACACACACACACACACACACCACACACACCCCTACATACATTGCTATATACATGGGGTCAATATGAAGAATGTCATAATGATACTAAGAAAATAAGATTGAAAGGTGCTGTTCTAAATCAACACTGGATTTTCTTCCCCAGTTCTTTCTTGGAAACATCTGGCACAGCCTGAATTGCAAACCATTTTAGCCAGGTCCCTAAGCCCATCTGTAGCCTGGAGGCAGATCTTCCTTTTGCAGAAATTACAGGGTTTCTGCACATATTATTGATGGGGAGGTCTGTCTTGCTCAGAGGCATCCAGAACATCAGCATATATTTCCTTTTCTGGAAAAAATACTCAAGATGGGGAGGGGCAGAGGACTATGTAACTGATTTAGATGGCAAGGTTTGTAAAAAACATTTTTTTTTGAGCATGGCTTATAAATGTCATTGCCTTAGTATTTCTCAAGTATCATAGGGAAGAAGTTAATCAAGTTCCATTTTATTAGACAATTTTTCTTCTTGTCCTTTTTTAAAAAAATCATACATGCATTGGCTTTAAAAATAAGTATGTGTAAGAACATCTTTCCCAGTTGGATTGAAAGGAAGAAAAAATTGTTTCATCATTTAATGCAGCACTGTCAGGATTCTCTAGGATCAGTTACACAGAGAAGAGGAGATGCAAAGGGTGAGGGATTATGCAAGTTGTTACAGAAACATAATTTAGGCAATGCCACGATTAGAAGTTTAGTGGGGCTTGTTTACAGGAGAATGGACTGCAATAATGTCCTGCAAACAGCTTCTCGCAGATCCTAAGAACTGTTTATTTTTTTTAGGGCCTCATTTCAAGTTCCAGACTGTGAACAAACATTTTCTTAGTATTTTTGGTCTTTTTGTTTTGTTTTGTTTTGTTTTGCGTTTGAGGTTTTTTAAAACTCATTTTTTCCTGAAATTTGACATTAATTTTGCTCCTTATGAACACAGCTTGAATTTTCTTGATTATTGTTATGGGTATAACATGCAATGAAAGTTTATAACTATTCATTCACAAGTTCTTGCATGCTATGTCCAAACTATGAAGAAATATAATGGGAAATTTGAAGATGACCCTGACCTCAAGGTACAACCAAACAAGGAAAATATTTGCTTTGTTGAAACCATTGTGAACAGACATTATAATCCTCTAAGAGAATTTACAAAACACAGAAAGTCAGATCTTCTCCCTGATCAGTTAAATATGAATTTTTATTGGCAGAGCTCAATCATTATTTCTTAAAAGCTTCCCAGATAATTATAATCTCCATCCCCAAACTATTCAACTATATTAAAAAGTAACATGTAAAAAAAGAAGAGGGGGAAAGAGCAGAGTCTGAGATCACGTTGTCAGCCATCAAAACCTACTTCTAGCGCTTACTGGCTTAGTGATCCTTGGTAGTTTTTTTGTGAAATTGCTTAGCTGTAGCATTCTCATCTGGAAAATACATATGAATGCATATTTCACAGCAAATGTTGAGGATTATATTAATGAATAAAAAATACTTTTAAAACCTAGTTACACCTCTCTCTGTGTCATATTCATACATATATGTATATATACATATATATACACACACTTTGCAATAACTAACTGGTTTATTATGATGATAATGATGAAGATTATGATGCAGCCAAAGACAAGAGCAAACAAAGAACTGAGGGAAGGTAGACACATGTCAAAACACATGTTTTGACATTTTGTCTCTACTTTCCATGTTCTATTTTGTGGTCTTTATTATGAATCCAAGTTAATTCATTAAGAATCACCATGGATTTGGAGTCAATCAGTTTGAGTTCTGTGCTGGTCAGCCTTCTGTTGCTGTAACAAAATGCCTGATATAACCTAAGAAGAAAGATAGATTTATTTTGGGATTTCAATCCATGTTGGTTCTATTGTTTTTGGGTCAGCAGTGAGGGAGAAAATCATGGCAAGGAGCATATGGTAGAGGAAAAAAAAAACTGTTCACATCATGGCTGGAATGTGAAAAAGAGAAAATAAAAGACCAGGTCTCAAAAATCCTTTTGGGGACATGCCCCAATGACCTAAGGCCTCCCTTTAGGTCTCACATTTTAAAGTTTCTACCACCTCCAGGGACCAAGTCGTTAAAGCATGAGTCTTTGGTGGACATTAAGATCTAAGCTTGTGGTCTTTATTTTGAACTGTATCAGGTTCTATTCTGAAGGCAATGAGAACTCATGTAAATGAAATGTAAGATAGTTATTTATTCAGAAGGGCATATCAGAAATATTCTAAGAACATCATGCAGATTGAAATATGAATGAATAAGACAGGAAGACAGGAAGTTGTAGAGTAATTAGGCAAACTTAGATTGAAAAACTATTCATGATCTATTAAGTTTATGGATTAATAGAGAAGATTGATTGTATGCTTGGGTGACTTTGTAGCTGGTTGTGCCATCCATTCAGGTAGAGTCCAAGGAAGAAGAACCTATTTGGTTCAAAGGTGGTAAAGGATGGATGGGATGAACAGATAAAACAAATTTTTATGAGGTTGAGTTGGAGATGCTGAGTGGTACTTAATTACCAAAGAGCAAGTGAGTTTATGATCATAGAACACAGAGAAAAATATGATCTGAATTACATATTTAGGTATTATTAGCAAAAAATAAATTTTAAAATTATGAAATTGATTAGAGAGAGCATGAAAAGAAGACAGCAGAAAACATAACCATTTGGAAAAAGATATAAAAGGGAAACTTCAAGAGAGACTAAGTAGAAATGGTATGAGGTATAGAAGGAGAGCCTTGATAGAGCAGTATCACATAAAGCAAGGAAGGGAAGGGGTTCCATAAGGACAGAATGCTGAACAATGTCAAATGCTGCAAAGATGTCAATTGAAATATGGACTGACAATTTCCTACTGATTTTAGCAATCATAAAGTTCTTAGTAACCGTCCCAATTGTGCTTTGAGTGGGGTCATGAGAGTAAAGACCATATTGCAATAAGACCTACTTTTCCCATAATATTAGCTTGTAAGAAATGGGGAAGCTAAATATGGCTTGAGAAACTGAAGTCATGATTTAGAAGAGAAAGATATACTTGATTAAAAGATGGAGAGAAGATGAGATGAGGAATAAAGGGTTGAAGATATAAGACAGAGAGGGCATAGCAAGATGGTAGGTAAGGAAATTGGAAAATATAAGATGAAGAACAAGATGGAGTGACAGATGCTGGACAGGAAAATTTCACTGCTTTTATTGAAATTATAGGGAAAGAATAGATGACAGGTAAGAATGGGGATACAGTCCTGTGAGGGGACAGGGAGAATCCAAAAGTCCCTGTCCAATGCCTTTATCTTCTTTATGGAGTAGGAAACAAAGTCTGCTGCTAGGAATAAGACAGGAATTGTGGGATGTGGGAAGGGAAGAAGGAAAAAGAATTGACATAATAGAAGTAAAAAACTATGGTTAATAGAGTTTGAGAATGTGGAAGATTTCTGGGTAGCATTGATGGTCCATGTTATATTTAAGGCTGCTTTGTCTGAGTTATAAATTAAGTAATTCTGGTATGGAATTAGTCTTGAAAAATGGATGAGTTAGACTGGCTCGTGAAGGATTCTGAATCCTAGGATAAACTAAATTATTAGTTAGTTATAAATGAGTATTTGTTAGGATAAACTAGATTATTGTGTAGTTATCAATGAGTATTTGTTAAAGACTTTTGATACCTGCTTTGGCCCAGCATCCTACATATCATATTTGCCCAATGTTGTATTTATATGATGCCTTACATATGTAAAAAATACCATATTGTCCAAGTATTCTCTTGATAAGACAATATATTTTATTCTTAATGATTAAAGGATATAAAAGTTATAGAATATGATTTTCCACCTATTATAAAGCACCTACTTCAAATATACATAGAATTAAAAACTCGGGACTTAATGGGTTAAAAAATGTTGTAATCACAGTGGTGCCACTTTCAGAAGGCTAAATTAGGGGGAGGGGTAGATTAGGATCAAGAGATAAAAGGATCAACTTTAAGGGACAATATAATTTAGAAAGAAATCATCTTACTAGTATAAAAACAGTTGAAATAAAAAGAGAGGGGACAGAAACAAGCTATTTTTAAATGTATGTAACCTTTTATTATTGACTATTGTAGGAGAAAGGAAAAAGTTGGTGGAGTTTAAGTTTTTGTGTCTAGATATTTGGAAGAATGGCATTGGCCTTCAAAGAGCCAGGAGACATGACAAGCATGGGCAGAGGTAATGATGGCTTATACTTCTTTGCTGCTCACTTCTAATTGGAGATAAACAGAAGGCAACTGGAAACATGGAAGGGGTATGCCATGACCATCACAAGGTGGGAAGCACTGAGTTAATGTGACGGTCAAAGCCATGGAAATGTCCAAGATTGTCAAGTTTGAGATTTAAGTAAGGAGTATACTTAGAAATGTCTACTTTTATAGGGGAATGAGTAGAAGCAGAGTAAATAACAAATTGAGAGAAATGGTTTGTCAATTTAATTTTATTTTTTTCAAAGAACCAACTTTTCGTTTTGTCAATTTTTTGAATTTTGTTTCAATTTCATTTATTTCAGCTTACTTTAATTATTTTCTGTCTTCTGCTTTTGGTGTTGATTTGTTCTTTTTCTGGGGCTTTGATATGTAATGTTAGGTCTTTTATTCGTTGACTTTCTATTCTTTTAGTGAATAAGCTTAATGCAATGAATTTTCCTCTTAGCACTGCTTTATACTGTCCCAGAGATTTTGATGTGTTGTATCAGTGTTGTCATTACCTCTAAGTATTTTTTTTATTTCCTCCATGATTGTTTCTGCTAGCCACTTGTCATTCAATACCATATTATTTAATCTCCAAGTGTTGGAGCAGCTTCTATTTTTTATTTTATCATTGATTTCTTGTTTTATTAAATTATGATCTGATAGAATGCAGGGTAGTATCTCTCGTGTGTGTGTGTGTGTGTGTGTGTGTTTTTGCTAAGAGTTGCTTTGTGGTAGAAGATATGGTCTATTTTAGAGGAGGATTTTGCTTCTTGATGGATGAAATAATCTATACATGTCCATTAAGTTCATATTGATTTATTATTTAGTTCTATAGTTTCTTTGTTTAGTTTTTTGTTTGGGACATCTATCCAATAGTGAGAGAAGTGTGTTAAAGTCACCCAGTATTATTGTGTTGTGGTCTATTCGATTCTTGAAATTAAGAAGGATTTGTATGAAGTACATAGATGCTCCATTGTATGGGGCATAAATATTTACAATTGTTATGTCTTATTGATGTATGATTACCTTAAGGAGTATGAAATGTTCTTCTTTGTCCCTTCTGACTAACTTTTGCTTAAGTTCACTTTATTGGATATGAGGATGGAAACCCCTTGCTATACGTGGGTCATGTTAGTGATGTGTATTTTTCTATCCTTTCATCTTCAGTCTGTGGATGTCTTTGCCTATGAAGTGAGTTTCTTGGAGATACTATATTGTGTTTCTTATTTTTTAGTCCAATCTGCCAGCCTATATCTTTTGATTGATGAGTGTAGACTATTAATATTCAGCATTATTATTGAGATATAATTTATATTCTCTTTCATTTGGGTTTATTTCTGGTTTTTATTTTGATTTAGTTTTTCCTTTGATTGTCTTTTTCTCCTGGAAACTCCAGCTAAAGCAATTAGATGAAAGAAATTAAAGGGATATGAATAGGAAAAAAAGAACTATCACTCTTTGCTGACAACATGATTTTATATTTAGAAGATCCAAAAAAAAATTCCACCAGGAAACTCCTAGAACTAATAAATGAATTCAGCAAAGTAGCAGGACATATAATCAACATCCATAAATCAAATGTATTTTTATATATCAGTGATGAATCCACTGAAAATTAGGAAAACTACCCCATTCACAATAGCCTCAAAAAACAATAAAATACTTGGGAATAAATCTAACAAAGGAGGTGAAAAACCTCCACAATGAAAACTACTACAGAACACTAAGAAAAGAAATTGAAGAATATTTTAGAAAATGGAAAGATCTCCCATTTTATTTGATAGTTAGAATTAATGTTGTCAAAATGGCCATACTACCAAAAATGTTACACAGATTTAATGTAATTCCTATTTAAATCCCAATGATATTTTTCATAGAAATAGAAAAAGCAATCATAAAATTCATTTGGAAATATCAGATATCTAGAATAGCCAAGTGAAGTGGGAGGAATCCCAATACCAGACTTAAACTATACTACAGAGCCATAGTAACAAAAATGGCATGGTATTGACACTAAAACAGACATGTAGACCAATGATGCAGAATAGAAGACATGAGACAACACCACATAAAAATAGTTATCTCATACTAGACAAAGGTGCCAGAAACATTCATTGGAGAAAAGATAGTCTATTCAATATATGGTTCTGGGAAAACTGGAAATCCTTATGTAACAAAATGAAATTAAACCCATATCTTTCACCTTGCACAGAACTCAACTCAAAGTGGACCAAAGACTTAGGCACAAGAGAAGTGAGTGTTAGAAGAGAGAAGGAAAATGTGGCAAATACAGAGACTCACAAGTCAAGAAAGAAAGAGTATCAAATTACCAAAATTGAACCAAAAGACAAAATGCTCAAGGTCTAATAGGATAAGGATAAAGAAACTTTTGGTAGTTTGGGGGATGTAGGAATTCATTATCACCTAAAACAGTATGCTTTTATTCAAATGGTAGGGCCCAAAACCAGGTTGCAAGGTCTTGAATAGCTCACAGATAGCAAGAAAGCAGAGGCAAAGAGTTTCCCTTTTGAAAGGTTTGTAATGAAAAGATAATTAAGTGATGAGTGAAGTACATAAGGAGTGATGAGAAGCAACGTGGACATTTTTAAAGGGTAAAACTAATGAAACAAATGTGATTGAAAAAAAGTGATTGGAGGGCTACTGGAAAGGCAGGTAAGCCTCTCCATAGAGATGTAACAGTTGTGTCAGAGTATGGGAGCCAGTAGGAAATGCTGGGATAAAGGGCACACGAAAGTAAATAATAACAAGTGTGTAAAACCTTCAGGAGGAGAGGTGGTTATATATATTTTATTGAAACTGAATGTACCGTTTAAATGTTTCTAAAATATACAATTTGTATAAGAAGAATTGTTTTCAGGACAAGACACTTGCAATTTTTTAATCACACACACACACACACAAACACACACACATACACACACACACACACCAGCATGCACACTTGACAAGCTGACAATGCATAGGTCTCAAACATTACCTAAGCTAATGAAAGCATGATGCTAATGAAAGAAAGATTTGCAGATCTCTTAATTTCTTTTTTCTTGTATATTATTTTTTCTTTTTAAATTTTTTCACTTATATATGATAGCAGAATGTATTACAATTCTTTTCCACATACAGAGCACACTTTTTCATATCACCAGTTGTATATAAAGTATATTCACACCAATTCATGTCTTCATACTTCCATGGGTTGTGGATTATTGTTAAGGTATTTAACATTGTAAGAAGAAATTTGTTAACTTCAGGGGTCTACAGTTACCTGGTATTGTTATTTTCTGTTATATGTGAAACTTATCTATATGTGGAAAGCATATCTCTTCTGTTGTCATATTAGTTATTGTATTGGTAGCTTCCTATAAGGTTGAATTAAATTTGACCCTCTAGTAATTACTTCAAAGGTCTTTTAAAAGGTTATATTTTTCTATGACATCTAAATAATAGCATAGAGCTGGGCACGATGGCACATGTCTGTAATCTCAGTAGCTCAGGAGGCTGAAGCAGAAGGATCTTGAATTCAAAGCCAGTCAGCAAAAGCATGGCACTAAACAACTTAGGGAGACCTTGTCTCTAAATAAAATAGAATATAGAGCCAGGGATGTGGCACAGGGGTTGAGTGCCCCTGAATTCAATCCTCAGTACAAAAAAGATAGATAGATAGATAGATAGATAGATAGATAAATTAGATAAGATAGATAATAGTATAAAGGATTATTTGACATATTAGGCAGTAGAAATCACCAATTTTCTTAGAATAAATTAAAGAAATTAACATGAACCATTAATATTAATGTTAATAGGTCAATGGTATCTAGCAAGTGCTGAAGATATTATTTTAAACTTCTAGAAATAGAAAACTTAGTAAATACGGTAAAATGTAACTGTAAGTTTAATGAAATAGAAAATGCATGTATAATCCCAGAATTATTTGATATGTCTTAAAATCATTCTTAGATACTCTACTGAGTATGACTTTGTATTGCTTTATTGAAATACATACCTGTGGAAATGTAATTAAGTTTGCCCATCCAATTAATTTAGAAAGATCTTTATGTTCTGTGTGAAGATGGCTTGGATCTAATCGAACTTGTTTAACTGGAAGAAGTCAGAGCTATATAACTAACAAGTTCATGTTCATGAATGCTATTGTAGCTTAATGTACATTTTATATAGGTGACTTGGTTAACCTGTCCCCTGAAGCTATTAATCAAAGGTCTATCTTTCAGTACTTATATATTTTCAAGAAAAAATATGAAATAAATGTTTTATTGGACATATATCTGTCATCTCCTTAAGAAAATAAATTATATAGTGAATAATTTTGATAGGACATATATCACTTTCTCAGTTTGAGAGAACTTTCTTTCTCCCAGAACCACCATAACCAGCCTAGTACTAACTCTCAACCCTCTAACTTCTCAATTGGCTTTACCTTCCTACCAGTTCTCTGTCTCTAAAACTTACTCAGATTTTCCTGTCCTGGGTCCTAATCCCTTTATGTCCTTCTGTATGTAACGTGACTGAATAATATATTTTTAAACTTTTTGTCACTCCTCTCTTCCTAAAATATATTACAACAGTCAAAATAGAAATTTGAGGTACCAAGGCACAATAGTTGAATATTGAAGCTTATGAATTGTTTGTCTACCATAGACTAACAGAGATTGAACTAAGCCAATGGCTAGAGTAATGCAACTAGACAGGAGTGAGTATATGTATGTGGGGGGCAGGGCAGTGAATGAGAGAGAAAGAAGATTCATGGAGAAAAATTTTTATACAAAAATGGAAATAATAAGCTTGAAATCTAAAAGTAGACAACAAACACAGCTTTTGTGAATTTTGTGATATGTTAGATTATTTATTTTTTACATGAGTTTAGATATGTTTTTTTAAAATATTTTTTAGTTGTTGATGTGCCTTTATTATTTATTTATTTATATGTAGTGCTGAGGAGAAAACCCAGTGCCTCACACATGCTAGACAAGCGCACTGCCACTAAGCTAGAACCCCAGCCCCAGATCTGTTTTTATTTTCATACATTGCAGCATGAAAATATAGAGAAGAAAAAATAATTCAATGTTTGAAAATTATTTCATACATACATACATATATACATATGTATACACACATACATACCTACAAATATGCACATTATGTATGCCTGAAAGAATCCCAGAAATACTCCCTTGGCCTGAAGATAGATGCTGGAAGCTTAGAGAAAGAATTGCATCTCTGTCGATGGCTTTCTGGAAACAATTTTCCTACCAAGGAATGGTAGGAGCCAAGGGTCACAGCATCTCATGTTCTTGCCATCCTAACCATTATGTTAGGACCAGGAGCATTTTCTTGGGAAACTGACCCAAAGCTTCAGAGACATTTGTAGTAGGGTCTTCCCTGATTTGTAGCATCCTGTCCTTCTCATCTCTCTGAATATGTCAAGAATGAATTTAGTGCTTTAAATAATAATTAGTAATAGTTTTAAAAACCTGTATGGCAACAAGGACCAAAGGATAGAATATGTAAAATAATCAAGAAAAAGAGCCAGAAATGCTGATTGGCTCTTGAATTGATAAATAAATCAGTGTGAAATGGTTGCTTTAAACAGTTTTGAGGTCCAGGTTCAGTCTTTGCTCTGCTGTTAACCAGCTAGTTAATGTTCTTAAGGTGATTTTTCTCACTCCAGGATAAAGTATCAGGGATCCTGTTGAAATCTTTTCCCTGTAATATAATATACGATGATGAAGTTGAATTAGGTTGCTTTGATAGCTATAGAACCATTTATCTTGTCACTCTCATGTATTTTCTATGATAGATTCTGATTTGTCCTTATTTCAGAATTTTCTAATATTTATGACAATTCCTGGTTTGGCCTCTGTCAGCCCAAGTTGTCTCTTAACATTTTTTTCCCTTCAAAATTGAACATATTAGATTTTTCTTATACACCTAAATGGCATGGCTAAAAATTATTAATCACATCTGGAATCCTTGTCTTAGAATTGTTTTCATAACTAGATACTTACTGGAATTTGTATATGTGTAAAGAAACATAATAGAACATTTGGAATTTACTGATGATTTTACTTTATTTGGTTTGCAAAATGCATCCTTAAGTGAGCCTGGAGCCTCATTTAATGTGGGATTCTGTTCTAAGTGAATGGAAAATGCAAGGGAAAAATTAAATAAAAGAACAATATAATCAGCTGAAACCAAAATAGATGGGAATTGGGATTGAGACTGTGAGGATAAAGAGAAGTGAGTTAAAGAGTGAGGATAAATAAGCACCCAAAAGCATTTACTAGCCCACATTATTTATTTATTTTTTCAAGCCGGTCTGTCCTTCTGTGGGGTCATGTGTAATAAAAGAAAGAAAATCAGCAGGTCCTGCTTCCCAAGCAGTAATCCAAAAGTGGCACAGACAGTTAATATTAGGCAACTGTGGTTGGCACAGATTATAATAATAACGTAGCAAGCTAGAAGGGGCCCTAGAAAGCGAGCTATGCCCAAGAAAAACCTAGACAAACACTGGTGACCCACAAAGTCTCCAACCAGGGTCTCTAATTTGATCTAGCATCATTTCCACCATATTGCTCAATTGAAAAGTAATAAATATAATTAATCTGCAAGATTAAGTAACTCAAAACAAACAAGAAAACATAATGAACAAGGGAAAGAGTTCAAAAGTGGAAGTCATGAGATAAATGAGCTCATGGGCTGCATTATTTTCGAGGTTCAGCTTTATCACTAATGGAATTGGATCCCATCCTTACTGCTCATCCTCCAAACTCTCCAAAATAGCACATAATAATTTGAACCAAAATAATTCATTCTGTATTCTGGCTGTCTCACATTTATTCTTTTTCCTTATATTTCATTATAGAGCCCTACTAGCAGCAGTGAACTCAGGCCATCCTGATGTTGAATTGGGACTCTTGAAATTTTCTGTTTGGGGGCAAAGGTCTTAGTCTTTTAGAGCTATGATAGTCTCTTCACTAAAATTGGAAATGATATCCACTTTACAGGGGGTTCATGAGAAATAAATACAATCCTGTGACATCTGTAATGTAGAGTCTTATACATGTTAAATACTTAATAAATAGTAACTACTGAGAGTTTATATTAGTTGCCTAAACTTTTGTCCCATGAATTGTATATACCTGGGTCATTTTACTTATATTGTTCTGTCTGATGATTTTACTTTATTTGATTTGTCTTCATCAGGTTGCTCACTAACAACATTTATTCAACAAACTTAGCTCTAGCCATGGAGCAGGGCTAGCCCTAGGCCAGAGTCCTCCACATTTCTCTCTTGCCCTATATCCCAGCTAGCATTAAAAGAACCAGTTCAGTTTTAGGTTATATACAAAATTCTCCAAAACGTCCCAAGGAACACGAATATTTCTTTCTAAACTCAGTGTCTATGCTTCAAAAGTAAGACTGAGCCTATGCCCCCTACCCATCTTTGCTGTACCATAAATTTTGGGGCCAGAAACTTTCTTTATAACCTAGCACAATGCTGGACTCAGGGTGGATAAACACCAAGACTTGAGTGAATAATTGATTTGTTTACATACTGGCTAGATTGGCTCATTTGAGCCAAGTTTTAAAAACTAGATTCCTCAGCTCTTGGCTTCCCCAACCAACACTTATAAATATCAAATTGCATTTTAAGGGAAAGTAGCTGTACTTCACATATATTGTCATCTTTAAAAAAAACTTCAAAATGAGATATAAAGCTTTCACTCTTTCACTTACAATTAAAGATAGACTGATTAGTTTTTCAATAAAACAGTAATGGATTCCTTTAAAAAGCAGGATCTAAAGTAACATACATTAAGTTATCTACTCAACCTTCAATATCTAGGCTGTCTCTATACCTCTTTATCCATATATTTATCTAATATTGAATGAAAGGATCACCATAGAAAGATATGGCACTATTTTAAATGATAAACTTTACAGTTACCTTCTCCTGTAGCCAAGGAATACACCCAACTTTCCCGTGTGTTGGCTAATTCTAATTGACCACATCATTCTTACAGCAATTCCTTTTGATGTTCAACACAGTGCTCAGAGCTACAACACAAGTTCCAAATTTCTAAAAAATATTCTTTGCATTCAGATTTGGATAGAAACATCTTTAGTGGGATTTTCCTTGACTTGGACCAAGCTTGAAGGCAGAGAAAATAATTATGCTCTTTTCTTTTTTCTTTCTTTCTTTCTTTCTTTCTTTCTTTCTTTCTTTCTTTCTTTCTTTCTTTCTTTCTTTCTTTCTTTCTTTCTTTCTTTCTTTTTTTCACAATTCTTAAGTTAATGGTATACTTCTTGCAACTTGTGGGCAAATCAGGTTTCATGTTAGAATACTTCAAATATTATAATAGCATCCACTAACTATCCTCTTTTTCCATGGAACTAAACTGTTGTATTCCACAGGATTTTATTGAAACCGGAATCTATGAGTCACATTTGAATTCATCTCTATAAAATACATGGCAACCCTCTATTATTTTTTTAATCCATCCTCTCATAAAACAGCCTTGGTTAGCCACTTTAATGGGCAATTTTGTCCCTACTTTTATTTCTTAATGAACTTTTCCCCTCTGGCTGAATCCTAGTCCCAGAGTTTATTTTCATTGCTATAGTGACATTGGTCCAGAATAGCTCTGTAAAATTAATCATCACATTAGACCAGGCTTCAGCAAGAATTCTTTTTTTGGAGGAAAAGGAAGTACCATAATTCTGCTTGTGTCCCCTCCTCTGGTATTTTGTTTTGTTTTGTTTTATTCCCCCTAAATATTAGGTTCCATAAATCAATGGGACACAGCAAGTTTGAGACACCAGAAAAGAGGATGACATTCTAACAAGCCAAAGGTATAAGAATATAGCTTTCTTTCATGTTTATGTTATGGTTAGTTAAAAATGTATCATAAATTATTGTTGAATTAGGTTGCTAAGTATTTTAAAGGAGAGCAAGTTATTTATGATTCCTCTAACTTCTTAAGTAAATTTATATCATAAATCAAGATTCTGGTTTCGAGACTTAATGAGCGTAAGCATGTTGGTTGACCACTCAGCTTCATTTCACCCTGTCTGAATCAGATTCCAGCAAACATAGCTCAAAGGTTTAGTCTTTGGAGATGTGGGTTTGTGACAATTGCCCCTCTCAAATACGTACTAATTCTGTCCCCAAGTGCTGAAGGCATAGGTAGATGTGAAATAACAGTGAGGCATTGTTATTAGTATCCCTCCTTAAAATAGCTCTTGACATTTTGTATTTGTTCATCAACAATCTTCATAGTAGCTTTGCTGAGTCTGCCCCTTCTTAACCTTCTCAATCAGAGGGTTTTGAAAAGTACAATGATTTTGAGTTACCAATTACCACAACTAGCCAACTATAGATAGTTATTTCTTTTAAATCCCCAAATTCTTAAGGAAAAATTTTAAACAAAATAAAATTGAACATAGTTTATTCTAAATACCTACATATCCATCTGCTGTTCACAGGACAGATTACTGTATAGCTAGCTATGTGTGGCTTACTGTCAGGGTTATGTTCTGAGAAATGTGTTGCTATATGATTTTGTCATTGTTTAAACATCATAGAGTATACTCACACAAACCTAGTTGATATTGGTTAATCACTCAATGTGACCTCTTACTGGCAACATTAACAGGCATTTCATATGCCTGGGGATCATGATAAACAAAACAAACTAAATTAAATCAAGCACAATGGAAAATGATACAGTCAAGAGATGCATCGAACCTTAGATGTTTGAGGCTGCTTCCATGTAAAACAGCATTCTTACAGTCAACTTTTGTTTATAAGTAGGAGTACACACTAAAATAACAATAAAATGTAATATAGTAAATATATAAATTAGTAGATGTTTGGTATCATTATCAAGTATTATATACTGGACATCATTGTTTGTGTTATATTTTAAATAACTGGCAAAGCATTAGGTATGTTTACACAAGTATCACTACAAACATGTGAGTGACATGTTCCATTATGACTTACCAGACTACAGCACTAAGCAATAGAAAATTTTCAGCTCCATTATAATCTATGGGACCACTGTCACATGTGCAGTTTAGTCTGTTCATGGTCAAATCATGATCATGTAGTATGTGGCGACACTTGCTGTATCCTATACTCATTCTTTTATTAATTTCTCTACCCATTTAGAAATCCATCTCATTTTTGATGTATGTTATAGTCAACTTTTGGTTTCTGTGACAAAAATACCCAACAGGGATAATTTAGAGGTAAAAGGTTTATTTTGGCTCATTGTTTCAGAGGTTCAGTTCATTATCAGCTGACTATAGCTCTGGGCCCATGATAATGCAGAACATCATGGTGGAAGGGTGTGTGGAGGAAAGCAGCTCAAGATATGGCAACCAGGAAGAACAGAGAGCTCAGCTCATCACCAGAAACATATAATCCCTAAGGGTATGACCCCAGTGACCTACTTCTTCTAGCTACAACTTACCTGCCTACAGCTATCACCCAGTTAAACCATTTACGTGGATTAACCCACTTAATAAGTCATACTGAACATAATCATTTCATTTCTGAAAATTCTTACATTTTCACACATGACCTTTGGGGGACATTTCATATCTAAAACATAATAATACATTTTATCTTCTGTGAAGTGTCTGTTCAGTTCCTTATGCCATTCATTGATTGTGTGTGTGTGTGTGTGTGTGTGTGAAAATTCAGTTTTTTTGAGTTATTTATATTTTCTGGGATTAATGCTGTACCTGAGGTGCAGGTGGTAAAGATTTTCTCTCATTCTGTAAGCTCTCTCTTCATATTATTGATTGTTTCCTTTGCAGAGAAGAAGCTTTTTAGTTTTATTGATTCTTGATTTTACTTCATGCACTTTAGGAGTCTTAGTAAGAAAGTCAGTTCTTAAGCCAACATGGTGAAGATTTGGTACTACTTTTTTTAGTAAGTGCAAGGTCTCTGTTCTAGTGTCTAAGTTTTTGATCCACTTTGAGTTGAGTTTCATGCAAGGTGACAGGGGTTTAATTCGTTTTACTATATATGGATTTCCAGTTTTCCAACCACCATTTGTTGAAGAGGCAATGATACTTTGGGCACTTTTGTCTAGTATGAGACAAATGTATTCATGTGGTTTTGACTGTGTGTCTCCTATTCTGTACCATTGATCTACATGTCTATTTTGGTGCCAATTCCATGCTGTTTTTCTTACTATGACTCTGTAATATAGTTTTAAAGTCTGGTACTGTGATGTCTCTACTTCACAAAAGAAATATGAATAGTCAAAAAATATATGAAAAAATGTTCAACATCTCTAGCAATTAGAGAAGTGCAAATCAAAACTAGTCTTAAGATTTCAACTAAATCTAATTAGAATGGCAATTATCAAAAATAAAAGCAACAATAAATGTTGGTGGAGATGTGGGGGCAAAGGTACATTCATACATTTTTGGTTGGACTGCAAATTGGTGCAACTACTCTGGAAAGAAGATTCCTCAGAAAACTTTGAATGGAACCACCATTTGACCCAGATATCCCACTCCTCAGCTTATTCTCAAAGGACTTAAAATCAGCAAACTACAGTGATACCGCCACAACAATGTTTTATAGCAGCTCAACTCACAATAGCTAAACTATGGAACCATCATCAGTGCCTTCAATAGATGAATGGATAAAGAAAATGTGATACACACACAGAGCTGAATATTACTCAGCCTTAAAGAAGTATGAAATCGTGACATTTGCCAGTAAATGGATGGAGCTAGAAAATATCATGCTAAGTGAAATAAGCCAATCCCCCCAAAACAAAGGCCTTAGGTTTTCTTTGATATGTAGATGTTAATTCACAATAAGGGGTGGGGGGAGAGAGAAGAATAAAAGTACTTAGAATTTGGCAGAGGAAAATGAAGGGAGGGGAGGGAGCATGGGGGTAGGAAGGATAGTAGAATGAATCAAATATTATTACCCTGTGTGCAGATATGTCTACACTCCGAGTGTTATTCTATATCGTGTACAACCAGAAGGATGAGAAGTTATACTCCATTTATGTATGATGTGTCAAAATGCATTCTACAGTCATGTATAAGTAACCATAAAGAATGCATTTTATATGTCAAGTATTGATGGACCTATGTTTATGAGCTATAGTGGGTTGTAAATTTATTTATCAGCAATACCTTCATCAAGTTTTTGTTTTGTTTGCCTCATAGAACTGCTTGGGAGGTTTTATCTGTACCTCTACTTTCTGAAAGAGTTTGTATAAGATTGGTATTGTTTTGTCTTTAAATGTCTGATATAATTCACTGTCAACAGCTAATTTTAGAGGTTTTTTGAGGGATCAATAAATATAAAATTGATTCAATTTCTTAAATAGATGAAATGCTACTTTCTAGTTTCTTTTGGATAAGTTGTATTTTTTAAGACATGTATACTTTTCATATAAGTTATATTTTTTTGGTCATAAAATTGTTCCCACAATTCTAGATGGATAATTTATCTCCTGATATAGTTGGAGGGTTTCAGAATAGGCAATCCTAAATGTCGACAAAATAGTTCTCCTCCAGCTCATCTCTGAAGCCAGTTTCATGAATCTGACGTTTTTACTCCTCAATGTCTTTCTGGAACAAATTCTTTTTTTTTTTTTTAGCCATGTTTGTTGATATAATTTACATACAATAAATAGCAATCATTTTAAGCATCTTGATGAATTTTGGTAAATTTGTGCACCCACATAACAATTACAATCAATATATAGGATGTTTTTGGCATCCCACAAAGGGGACTTGTCTTTCTTCTCAATAGTTCTTACAGGTTCTCTTTCCCTATCCATTTCTTCCCAGAGTATTTTACCACTCCTCTTCCAGAAAAAATAAGGGCAACAAAGGTAAGACAATCCTATGAATTTTGAGCAGGGAACTACCTGCTGTGTGCCCTATTTGCTTTTTCTCCTGAGGCTACCATCCTCTTCAGCAAATCTTATAACATTTATTTTTCTCGTTTAAGTTAGCTTAGATCATGATTTTTCTTGTTCCTTGTATCTTTCAGGTAAGAAAAATGCAAGATGAGTTCTTACAGATTTTTCTCGTTTTTAAATTCAGTTTGGTGGAAGATGAAACATTTATTTCAGAACTATATGCTAGATATATTATTGAGCATTTGCTAAACTTTGTATCTTCCATTTTCCTATCTCCCTCCTAAGTGCTCCCTTCTTCCTTCCAAATGTTTCTGGAGAGGTAGAAGCAGCAATGTGCTTTGTTATCAGAAGTGTGCTGTGGCACATACTGGTACCATTTACTATATCCAGTTCTCTATTTCTGAGCACACAGATAGGTTGTGCTTCCCCTTATCTTTCAAGTTAGATATTTGACTAATAAATTAGTAGAAATGATATGTATCACTTTTGTGTGGAGGCATTTAATCATTGGTGCAATTATCCAATCTTCTTGTTCCCTGCTGCAAGTGAGGGAGCACATGTTGATATCAGGCTCATTTATCATCATGAGCCATTTCTGTGGTTTGAATCCCTGGTAATGGAGTCTTTGTTATTATGTATAATTCTTTTCTTTCATTAGGTTTGTATTCAAAAGATGCACTGTCCTATTATCATTGTCAGTCTGCCATCTTTTCCCAGATGATCCAATATTAACATATAAAAGAATCCAATGGTTATTCCTTCAAAATGTAAAGAAAAAAATCAACGTATGTTCACCAGGGATTATTTTGTTTCCTTTGCATCACCAGGAACATCAGTTCCACCCTTTTTCTACCATTGAGGCTAACAAACCAAAATTTTTCACTCAATACTTACTTAATTTACAAGGAATTAAAATAAGGAATAAAGGAGTGAGAACATATTTGGGGAGGAAGAGATCAACTTTATTTTGAACTCAGGTCCTGGGGCTATAACAACAAGTGGAATAAAGTCTCTGTGCTCATATTACCCTTTTCCTACATATAGACTGAAAGATCAAGAAAATTGTAAATGATATCATTTTGAAATACTCCAAAGGAAAACATTATTCTTAAAAGCATAGAATATAAAGAAGTAATATCATAAAAGCTGTCAAAACACATTAATATATACACTAAAATAATAATTTGGGTAATTTTCTGGAGGCAAATAATTTTTTGGAAGCTTAATATAGTTTTAAGTTTAATTTTCTGTCTAGTTGTCAGGTAAAATGGATACTTTTATTCTAATGTCAGACTTACCTATAAAACAAATCTGTTAGCTGGCTTTCTTTGAAGTCCTGGTAATTATCTGTCCCAACAAACAGAAGCATAGAGGGGAGGCCAGCAAAAACAATATTTAGTAACGATTGCCCAAGTGGTACAACCTTGCTTCCATCTCAGCAATGCCAGGAAGTTTCTGAGGCAATCTCTCATCTAGCAGCTGAGCCTCAGAGAATGTTTTAGAGTTCTTTTTCTAGAGATCAACTTTTGATCTACTCTTAACATGTTTCAATTATCCCCTGTTCATTTATGACTGTTATATTTCAAGTAGCCTTCAACTATGTAATTTTAAATTCTACATCAACAAAGAATGGCATCTTAATGTGTTACTATGGAAACAAATTTTTCATCAAAATATATATTTATTGCTAGGTCACTTGTGTCATTTAGGAAGAATCTGAAAAAAAAATTAAGTTACTGTGTTTACCACTTCATAGACACTTTGTGGACAATAACAGGGAAGCCAAGAAATACATTGATCATTGGTAACTAGAAAATTCTATAACAAGATGAAACTTTTTAAAAATATCTGTGAAAATACTTACATAGGATTCTCAAGAGTATATTCCACTTCATAACATTACTTTTCATTCATATGAAACATTAGCAAGGTATTTAATAAAGTAAAATGTACATTTTTCAACTCAATCTATAGATCTTACCTTCTAAAAATTGTCAACCTGATATCAGAATTTTTTGTGCTATTAATTCTAGTAATTAATGAAAATTTAAGTAGAGATAATGGAGTATTAGGGTCACGTTGAATAACTATATTCTGCTTTTAGGAAATAAATATCTAAATTATGTTTGTCTAAATATACTTTTACCTGTTGTCACTAACTTAGGTCATGGAATCGTTGAAAGTAGTATTAATAGAAGTTTCAACTTGACCCATAATTAAGGGGCATCTACTTAAGAGAACTGTGTAAAGGATGTCTAGTGCAAAGAGCATAAAAAAGAGCTTTTACTAATCATATCATTTACGAGCAAAATCAGTTAAATATAAGCTATCTGCCATCTGAAAGCAAGTCTAAACTTTTAAAAATATTAAATGACAAACATATTTGAAGGTAAATACAGTAGACCCTTTACATTTGCAAAGGCTATAGCCTGATTTGAAACATTGCAAATTTATGAATACCACTAAAATACCAACTTTATTAGAAACAGTGAAGCTAGTCTTGCCCTACTCTTGACTTCTTATTTGATTGACTATATAAAGTCAAAGAAATATTTTCTTGCACCTCAGAGTCCTGGAGTTTTATGGTAGAATAAATATAACTTAATCTTAAAGCTTGCTGCGTTGCCATCAAATTCACACTAACCTGCTCAGGCTACCTGAAATCCTACCCTTCTTCTCATCCTTGGCTATGAATATTTTTGAAGGCATTTCCTTGCATTTTAATGCAGCTTCAACTGTTTTCAAGACATTTTCCTTACTTCAATGTTTCTCTTTTGTGATTTTTTAATTCTCAAGAAAAATCTTTCTATGGCAATGGGGTCAGCCTAGTGATGCTGTTTCTACTAACTTGATATTTGTGCAACAAATAAAAACTCAATAAACGTCTTAATGTTTGTCAACCCTATTTCTTCCCATGGTAAAGATTAATTTATAGACAGCTAACTTCATCTCCTGCTTCAATTTTCAAGTGTCTGACTTATTTTCTTAATTAATATCCATATAAAGTTCTGATTATTTTGTGTCTATATTTAAAACACAACAAATGAAGTTTCACCTTAACTAAATTGTTATACCATATTTGACAATGCATTTGTATTGATTAAAGCCAATTCTCAATTCAATTTTTCTTTCTGTATGTACATTGTATACACAGTCTACAAATTATCATGGGGTTCAGCAATTATCATGCTTTTTGATAGTTCCTAAAATCAGTATTCATTTCCTTAAAAAATGTTTGCTTTATTTCTCTTTACTATTATCCCTAGCACTAAATCTTGACCTGGGTATCAGGTAACTTTTTTCAAAGAAATATGTTTTTATCAGTTTGTGACAGATTCTAGCACATTCAATATCACAGAAGAGAAGCAATTTCATATTGAGGTAATGATAATAGATGGCTGGCAAGGTTTTCTCTCTAGTTAAGAGGCTCACTTCTGCTTTCTGATCCATAAAACCACATATTATTCAAGGCAAAGTAAATCATCATTTCAGATATGGAGTAGTTCTATGATTATTAAACAAACTGAGGCATTCATTTTAACCTGCGATGTGCTTATTTCTTCTGCACATCTTTGATATAACTAAGAAACTGTACCAACCACCTGATCTGTGTAAAATTTTAAATATATCTAAGGGTAAAATTACCATAATATTATAGCATGAAGTAAAAACACCATTTGAGTAGAGCAATTATCCAGAATTAGCAAGATAGGGTTAGTGTTTTCAAAATTGTCTTAAGGGCATGCACAATTATTTCTTCCTTTCTTACATATTTATAGTAACAGTATTTTAGCAAATATAGCTTCTTAAATGTGAAAATAGGACAGGAAACATAGCAGTATATCGTAAAAAAAAAAGCTTTGGAGAAATATATAAACTAGATGTTTCTGAAGATGTCACACAGGGTTTCTAGTGAGCATGAACCTTTGTGGCTTCAAAGTCCAGCAGTTCTGATGAAAGTTCATAAAACCCCCTAGACATGTACCTTCAGAAGACTTCTGGTTTTGTGTCCTAATAACAGTCTCCATAACATGGCCATTAAGTGGCAAAGAAAGTTCATGACCCACAGTAATGATTGACTAATGTTATCATTTCTCCTAAGCAGGAAGATAGCGAAGGGATGGGAAGTAACAATTTTGTTTTATTCTTTATTTTTCATTCTCTTTCCTCTGTTTTTACACTCAAAAATGTAGTCATCAGAGGATAAAAGTTAAGATGAGAAGTAATACTTATAGTAAAAACAGTAGCCATCCCTTACTTAATGCTTAGTATTCTTTTAGTGGCAAGCCCTGTTAAGTTCCTGAGCACATTTAAACCTACCCATAACCCTTCGAGCTCTGAGTAGACAGTATTGTTATAATAGATAAGGAATCTGATTCTGGAAGTAGTGAAGGACCTTGCAAAAGTCACACAAGAACTCAACTCTTCTGTCTCCAGTATCCAACTTCTGAACCGCTATGCTTACTTTCATCACTGGAACTACCAGTTATTAACTATGAAGAAAAGCAAACCAAAATAAGCATATTTGAAATAGATTTCCATTCTATCTGTTCTTGTTCTTACTCCAACCCCAAGATGTATGTAAAATTCCTTAGCTTCATGTCCATCCTGTTCTTTTTTTAAAGCAACTATGGAGTACACATTTAAATCCTCATGTTAATAGAACAATTTATTTGGCTATTTAAAAGAATAACTTAAAACATTAGTTTGAATAATAACACAATATAACCTCTCATTTTTATATTATTTATGATGGCATTTAAAATATGGTACTGCTATGTGACTATTGCCTATTGTGTTAGTTGAACATAATTATTATAATGTGATTAGGTTTTTTCTTTTAATGGTTGTTTATATCCTTAATTTTCCACATACTGTACAAATCTCATTTTTATAAGGTTAATTAGAATTACTCCGTCTAGGAGACCAGCATTCTTGCTATTTAGGATTTTTAAACAGATTACGATGAGCACTTCACATTATGCCTTTCAAACAACAGACAATCCTGTATATCTTCCACTGCTGTAGTTTGAGCCTTGAGTTTACAAGTGATACATCAAGAAATAATCAAATAATCAGCTACCATACTCCAACTTAATTCAGCAACTAGTATACAATGCTATTAATTTCTTGGGTTGTTCATTATGTGAAAAATAGATTTTAAAATTGTTGATGTGTATGCTAAAAGAGAGTGGACCAAAACTTCAGTGGAAAGATATGTAGTACTCATTATTTTATAAAACTAAATTGTTCTAATAAGACTTGATGTGTGGTCCCTGAAATTTGAATTTCACAGTTTTATTATGTTGCAAAAAGAACATTTTTATTTTCTCCATCACTTCAAAATGTGAAAGCCATTTTTACTCATGCACTGGATGAGAACAAACAGGGAATCACATGTTGCCCTTAGCCATTTGCTGACCCCTGGTCAGTACAATGAAATCCCAGGCAGCCCCTAAAGAGAATGAGGTAGACCTAATATGGATTCCATTATTATTTGTTAAATTAAGGGACAGAATATTATTAAGTCATCATAATTTTGGTAATTTAAAATATCTTTAATAAGTTGGCTGTCACCTCATTGTTACTTGTTTGAAAGTTAACTATGTCTTACCTACCCTACTTCAGGTTGCTTTAAAATATTTTTCCTTGGTCTTTGGTGATAGTAGGTTTATTATAATGAGCGTAAGATTGATTTTCTTTAAAATTCTGGTTTAGGTCAGTAGGATTCAAAATTTTTATTTTGTTTTCAATCTATGAGTTGATATTGCCTATTGTTTGATGTATTGGTTTTATGAAATTATTAATTCTATCACTTCTGATTCTTTCTTACTCCCCTTTTCTTCTGAAAATGCAATCATGTTAGATGTTTTCAGTGTATTTCCTGTTTCTTATTTTCCCTTCTTTTTTATATCATTTTGTCTCTCCATACATTCATCTGTATATGTTCTTTTGTCCTTAATCATATTCAATAATTCTTTCTTCAGTTGTGTTTCTTTTTCTTATAAACCTTCTATTGCTATCTTAATATTCTATATCAGCTTAAATTTTTTATTTCATTCTTTTTGTATGTTGTCTCTAATTGTCTATCAAAATTTGTAATTTTTTCACTGTCACCACTTAAAATTAGGTGCTTGAAATTTTCATAACAGACACCTTGTATAGTTTCTCTTAAGTTGTTGATTTTCGATCATACTTTTATCTCTTTTGTGAACTTAATTGGGTGCCAAATATCGAGCAAGAAATATTATGAATATGATTGAGATCTAATTTGAGAGGGCCACTGTAACATTTGTAACATCTGCTTTAATTTGATTCAATATTATAGTTTTAAACTATAATATTGAACCCATAATCTTATCATTACTGTAAAGTCATTGCTGTATTGTATTTAGTGTATGTAAAATACCACTTACTACTTACACTTTTAACACTTTGTGTTGAAATTTACTTTATCTAATAAATAATTTTTGCTACACACAAAGATATCTTTAATATACTATTTTTAATATACGATCAACTTTCTTCTGTGAGGATAAATTGAAACCTGTGAACCATGGGATAATATATTGGAAAGGGTGAGTTTTACTTTCATAATATTGTTACTTAGTGCCCATTTGAATTTTCTGTTTTTGGTCATATATGACTTTTATTATAAAAAGTACTTAAAGCATCAAAAGGAAATATCTGTGAGATAGTATTATGGATTTTTTGTTCTTTTTTTTCCCTTTATCTCTTTCTATGATAGAAATCAATTAACATTGTTTTGAAACTATTTTTCAATATTGGAGGAGTTTGTGGTTTCATTATTTCAGGAGTATTTACACCATAGAAATCAGCAAATCATATAAATCAGAACTATCTAAGTTTTTGCTTTTCAGAGAGCCAGTTTACCAGTACACCACTGGTGCATGATTCTAATCTGAATATAATATAGTGACTCGAATGTAAATATTGATATAATAAAAATTATAAAATGACTGTTGGGAAGACAACGTAGGTGATAATAAAGGAATACAAGTGTGGTTAGGGAGTAAGGCAATCTAAATTCTTAACTTCTCACATGATGAAAATCCAAGAGATGGTGTCTAACAAGGAAAATTTTGAAAATTAAATTTTTTATACAGAAAAGAACCAGCTAAAAAAACAAAACTATCTCTAGAGAAGAATATATGAGAAAGAGAATAAAAAGTATAATCCTTTATAACAAATCTTATAGAATTATCTGATTCTTTAAACTATTTTAAAGTTTCCTTTTTAGAAAATAAATTTAAAACTTGAAAATTACAAAGCAAATGAATTGTGGATATTCATACTTTTATTTAAAATTTATTGCAACTTCACATTGAAAAGACATATTAATGAGTCCAAGTGGTAATAATGTGCTTTAGAGTGCTTTACAGTATGCATAAAATTTGACTTCCAAATGTTACACCCCTTGACCATGTACCACCACCATTTATTATATCTTCCCTGTTGCCTGAAATCTCTATAACATGTTCACTTAGTTCTGGATTCTCTACTTCATCATTCTGGGCAACTCCATACACAAACACACTCATAATACTGTGTATGGCTATGTCCAGGCACACACAAGTAGTGGTAGTTACCGTGGTTTAATTGAGCCTCAAATTCTGATATTATATAAATCTGAAGTTATATAAAATGAGACATAGAAGGTGAAAGTTGAGTTTCTTTGGGGTATACAAATTTTAATCGTTCTCAGAAGTGTAAGTTTGAAGGTAGTTTGGATTCTGTCGTATATAGGTAATAGAAAACCTAATTAAGAATGGTGTATAAGAAACCATTGGCACATGTAACTGGAAGTTTGAATTTTGAGTGGGCTGTAGATTATTCACCCAGTGGTCTAATATTATTATTAAGTCACATTTCTGCCTCTCTCATCTGCTTTGGTTTCATCCAGTTTACTTCCTGGAGCATAGATTGCTATTAAAAGCAATCAGACCCACTTATATGTTGTTCACCTTTGATTGAAAGGGGAGAGGGAGAGTGGGAGGTATTTCATCACTATACCAGAAAAGCAAGGAAAAACTTTCTCTGAAGCTGCTAGCAAATCTCTCTCCTTGCATTTGATTGGTGATCATCTGTCCATTTACAAACTAATCACTGGGAAGGTGATTACCATTATAACAAATAGCCCTACTTCTAGAATGGAGGTTGAGGCAGCTTCTCACTAGGTCTGTATGGGGGAGAAGTTATAACCTGAACAAATTTGAAGTTCTGTTAGAGAAATCTGGGAAATGAAACAGTAAACAAGGTGCCGCTTCCATTGCAGATGGACAATGAAAATGCCACACCAGTATATTTTCGGATCTTGCAATCTTGTTTCCAGGTCAACTCTGTATTTTTATTATTGATTCTGATTTTTGGAAACAGATCTGCAATAAGTCATTAGGATGTTAATGTATTACGATGTGCCTTCCGTGATTATTGGCTGATTCACTGCCATCTGGTCAGGCAAGAGATACATTATACAAAGCAAAAAAAAAATGAGAATTAGATAATGGAATAAAAATATTATATAAAGTAAGATATATAAATTAAATATATGCTATGAAGAGTTATTCCAAAAGGGGGGGCATACTAAAAAGTCATTTGTTTTATTTATTTATAATGTGATAAATAATATTTTCTAGTAAGGGGTAGATATTTAATCACTCTTTAAATAATTTTTCTTTCCCAGAATCCCTGATCCATCTGTGATGATCATGTGGATTTTATGCTTTGATAGGCCAAGCTGCCACATTATAGACACTGGCCTTTTTCTCAATTCTTTTTCTAACCTTCATTATTTCGTGTTCACATTAATATTACTTTATTTAGTCTGAATTAAAAACAGAAATTACTCATTTGCTTAAAATGACTCTATATACTTGGGCAATCTAATAACTATCCTACTAAATTATTATTGTGCTGCTTTTTCCCTCTAAATTATTCAACTCCTTGAATATTGTGTTATAGACATTATCCTTTGAGCTCTTTTGACAGGAGAAATAGGAGTTAGCTTCTCCACTCCTCTGTACCCACCACACACACACACTACCCCAGCATCTCCCAGCCCCATTCTCCTAATAGACTTATATTATAATATTAATCAGATAAATATTTAGTATTTATACTATTGTGACATATAAACTCAGTGCTGAATGATGTGTCAGTGAGATATGCACACACATATATACATATATATTCACAGATATATATTTGTGTCAGAGGATGAGTAGAACTGATATTTTATGTATATAATCTCATAATCTGCCACGATTGAAGGATTTTTCACCTTTCTTAGGTGTGACAATTGGTAAGAAATTTGCTCTAATTTTCAATAAAAAATTGAAGCCTTGCATAATTCCTGATTTGTATGCTTCTTAGCTTCCATATGTTTCTGATGAGAACTCCCATGTTTCTACTTACCCTCAGGTTGGTAAATAGCTTGCTCTTAATTTATTATTTGAAAGATAATGTCTAAAAGCTTTCGATTGGCTTGCCTTTTAAGTATCTTCTTTATACTCTGTGTCACAGGTGACCAAATTTCATCCTTTTTTGAGCTTGATAGAATGAATCCATGTAACATGATTCAAGCCTTGTTCTTCTGTTCTCTTCCTAGGTAAACTTTGTGGTCATTTTACAAGCACTTAGATGTGCTGCTTTGTAGGATAAGGAATTAAATGCCATTAAATTAGTGTCCCAAGACCATAGCCATACAGGTGGGCATTGTTGTGTTGGGTGAAATGAACAGAAACAGTGTGGTTGGGCCTTCATGAAGATTGTTCATAAGGACTGCAAAAACCATACCAGTGTGACTACCACAAATGTCCAGAGAGCACAAAGGGGACAAATCCACTTAGTATTCACTATATAAAGACATATATTAATATGCCGCAAAGAGTCTGCATCCCAAAATATGAAAGATAAAGGATTAAGGACTTTCTTCTTTACCTGTATCCATCCAAGCCTGGTTCATAACACTCCAAATTATCTACCATAAGTATCTTTTGCTATATTTAATCACTTCTAATCTCCCACGGCTATTAGGGCTATTAGGAGATAATAGATATGTAAATGCTTTGCAAAGTAGAAAGCATTCAACAAATGTTACGTATTATTAGTAATTTAACAAGTTTCTCTAATAAAAAGAGCATGTATACTGTAGAACTGGCAACCTTTTCATTTTAGACCTCCAATATAAGCCTGCACAAACAAAAGCAAATTACAGCTTTCTTTGTCTCCATACCAGTTAGAACCATAAAAACTCACCTATGTATGTACTTCTGCTAATATTCTGGTTTTGTATCCTGAGTTAAATGTGAGATCATTCTCCCCCAATTTAATTTTTTTGACAGTGAATATTTATACTAAATTTAAATTAAGTGTAAAAGAGCAGATTGATAAGAACACCAAAAACCTTGTAGATCAACCAATAACACCAGCTGTCCAAATTATTCTACAGCATTGCAAAGGTTCCTCTAAACTGCATATTTATTGCTGGATACATTCCATCCATATGACGTACAAATTTGAGATTTATACTTTTAAACATAATAAGATGGAGTTCTGCCATGCCTACTGGGTGATAAGTAAATGCATACACAACCAATTTGGTTTAAATCTCAGTCCATAATATTTTTGCATTAATCTTAGGCCATGTAACTATTGGGTTATTATTTTTAAGATCAAATACTTAAAATTGTGGGGTGTACAGTTTCTCTCCTATATATTTTCTCTTTAGGGATTCACAAAACTTCATGTGGCCTCAATCTCGTACAAATGTGACAATTTCAATTCTGTTTCTGTACTTGTAGGCTCCTCATAAAACAAAGGCATTTATTTGTACAATGGCTTTAAATAACACTTGATTGTCAATAATGAGTCAGTATTTAAAATATGTCTTTTGAATATCTAGCTATTTTTATAGCAAAATGTTTAATAAAATCTAAGTTATTAATGACTGAAATATGCAGGGTGGTATCAATGCATGCATTGATAGCATTTTTAATAAGGAAAACCTCACTAATTCAAATTAAATTGAAAATGTGGACAGAACTGTCAAACCAAAATCAGTTTTATAATATTTGAAATAAATGTAATATTCTTTCTTTAAGCTTGCATAAAGGATTTCAAAAGAGCAGCTTAATTTTTGCTTTCATCAATAGAAAAGATTTTAAATAGTAAATGTTTTTACCAAATAAGTAAGTACTTCTCAATTGCTGAGAGGTATTCACTTGATTCTGCAAAACGACCTTTCATATAATCTCTATTTAGATTACTTAAGAACAAAGAATAAGGAAGGTAAATGTGAATGCCCTGTATTTCTAAGAATTTTAAGAATATAATATCAAAGAGGCTTTACTGTCCTAACAGACAAATAACACATGAGTGTCAAGAATTCAAACTTTAAATTTTGTGCATCATTAGTATGTATTATTATTGCCTGAGAACATACATATGATTATCTTGATCTTTTTCAAGGCTAGGTCTATCTCATCTTCAGTCATTTTTAGGAATTGTACTATGAAATTATTATAGTTTAGCTAATACACCAGTATCTTTCTGTTCAGATTTTTTTGGTGCTTTCTTGTATTAATCAGTTTCAGACTTTATTGTGAAATTTGTTTATGAGTAATACTCACTAAGTTGCTGTTTCTTCTGACCATGACTTTGTCTTCAGCCAAATTTTATTCAACAAAGTGGTCTCCCACTTCATTTTATGCCCAAATTCCAGGATGTGAGCAGTACAATATTTTCAGAAAGAAAATATTAGAATGACTTTTGTACATGGTTTTAATTTTTAAATTTTTTCTTATCATATGATATACTATTGATATACATTATATATTTTATATTATATCTTTATACTCATGATGTATAATATATAATTATACATATGTGAGTTGAAGTCCATTGTAGATAACTGCTTAGCTTTTTGTCTGATGTAAAGAATGATAGATCTAAGGGTTCACTAAGACACTACATTCAACCTTTCACATAGTTGTTTTTTATGTTATTTCCTTCTTCCAAATACAATAAATGTTTGCTGCTTAAGAATTCATATTTGTCTTTTATTGGCCTAATATGCTTCCTACTTTTGCAAAAACTGGGTTTTGTTACTGTTGTTCATGATAATAAAATGGCATGATCTCTTTATGGCCTAAACAGTTTCTTTGTTTCTTCTATTTCTTTTTTTTTTTAACTATTCTTTCCTGAACATGGTGTTGACTAATCTTCTTATCCATAACTTGAAGTTCATTTTTCAGGTTGTAAACCAGATTTTAATTTCTCCTCTGAGCACCAGGTGACCTGATATAAGTTGAAAGGCTAGTATGATTTGTTCCTTATTGGCCTTTTATTGAGTCAGCTAGTCCTCAAAGCTTCCTGCCTACCTTCCTGCAATGAATATGCACTGTTAATACAGTTGTAGACAATATTTGGTGCATATTATGGTTATTGTTGTTCCTGTTGATGTCATTTTTATTGCTATAGACTTTTGACTTATAATAATAATCACAAAATGAACAGAAGCCAGAGCTGTGTAACTAGAGACTTTTTCTTTTTAATGGTGGTTGTCAGCTCTGGTGTATAATGTGTAAGGTTTAATCCCTTTCCCAAAATAGCATGATATAGTTTGCTAGGGACATACTTTGGCTCAAGAAAAGTTTTCCTTCATTGGTGATGTGTAATACAATAATAATGTGATTGTTTACAGTGGGTAGGCGTAAATGTGTTTATGAATCTGCAGTGTTGGAACTTAGTATTTTTATCATTGTATGTAAAATACTGGAACATAATAGGCACACAAGAAATAGTTAACAAATAAATCAATGAACAAAAAATGAAAATCACTTTATTGTGAAATTTGCTTATGAGTAATACTCACTAAGTTGCTGTTTCTTCTGACCATGACTTTGTCTTCAGCCAATTTTTGTTCAACAAAGTGGTCTCCCACTTTCTTTATGCCCAAATTCCAGGGTGTGAGAAGGACACAAGAAAATAATAGAATGGTTTTTGGACATGGTTTTAATTTTTAAATTTTTTCTTATTGTATACTATTGATGTATATTATGTATTTTATATTATATCTTTATACTCATGATATATAATATATAATTATGTCTTTATAATTATACATATGTGAGTTGGAAGTTCATTGTCCTGCTTCTTTTTATTTACTGGTTTAAAAGAAAAACCTATGCAATAAGATTCCATCTGCTCTGATATATGCTTTTGATTTTGATTTGTTGAACAAAATTTTGTAATGGTTTTCTAGTTCTCCTTGGAGTTATTAATACAATAGACTGAGTATCATTGAAACACTACAGTGCTGAATTGAGTACTGTGAATTAAAACTTTTTATAAAGGATGCTATTTAAGACAAGCAGGAATTTTCATATAATGATATCTTTCTGTATAAAATATATTTTCTGGATAAAACTAATATAAAGATACAGGGTCAAAAATAAACTTAATTATGACAAACATATCAAAGAACTAAATAAAAATACAAATCTGCATTTAAAATTCAGATTCCAGTTGTTCAACTCATATCATGGCCTAATATGTATTGGATGGTGAAAAAAAAAGTAATACCATTGGCCTACTACCACAAAGGCAAAATTATTTTCCAGTGATTATAGATTAACAATGACCAATTTATGTTAATTTGACATTTTGTGGGGCCAATGGTATGCCTTTGTAGATGTTTTTATAGAATTAACTTTATGCTATATCAATGCACAGAATTTAGCTAACTTTTATTTCCAAAAGGAAAAAAAAATGATTCTCTGGTCATTGACACCATTCTCTAATCAATTGGACTAATGTGCTATAGGCTTTATATGTGAACCAATAATAAGTGGATAATGAAAGAAGTATAAGATCTATAAGTTAATGCCTTGCCTAACTTTTCCTCTTTTAAATCCTGGAATGATCATAACATTGCTTATCTTGATAGGGATACTTGAAGGTCAAAATTGTTATTGAAATTTTTAAGGAGTTACATCATCACTATTTACTCATACCTTTACGTTTATTTCTGATTTGACTTAAATTACTATAAACGAGTTAAATGAGCTTGTTTGGAATCATCAAGTTCATGTTTCTAGTATCTAAGTTGTTATTATTATTCACGGGGATTAGAACCCTGGACAAGAAGCCTAATAAATTCCTGGGCATTATTTTCTAAGAAATTAGATTAAAGAGAAAAAAAAAAGAAGACTGAAACTTGACTACCCATAGGAGTCAGGTTCTGGTAAATTATTAAATTTTTTTCTTTGTAGAAACTCCATCTGTATGTGAAGTTTTATTACTATTATTGTATAATTTAGCAACTTTGAGTATAAAAGTGGGGCCCATCTCTATATTATCTAAAATGGAATCTGTTCAAAGAGGCAGATTTTCACCATAAAGTAGGATATGGAATCTTTGGAAATTGCAGCATTTTACAATTGAGGATTTACAACAGATTTCCATGAGGTTGACCACTTTTTCCTACTACCAAACTTATGTGCCAAAAATATATGTGGGATGGAGAACAGAAATGAAATATCTTAAAGATGACTTTTCTCAGTGAATCTGAACCTTATCTGAGCTTTCAAATATTGGCGTCAGAATGATGGCTTTTAAGGGGAAAAGTTTGGAATACAAAATAGACTGATTATTTTGATAGCTTCAGTCATATTTATTAATTTATTTTATTTCATTAGGCAGCATACCACAGACCCAGATACTATTTTCAAGTCCATATATCTATATACTTATATCTATATCTTTTTATCTACCTATCTATACACTTACTTTTGAAAATAAAAGAAAAACTTCATAAAAATGTACTTTCACTGTCTTTTAAAGCTTATTTTCTAAAGTAAAATGTTTTATTTTACTTTTTATAAAATAAAACAAAAAATTTAAAAACCTTCTTTCATATTGAATTAGGACACATTTAGAATGTAAATAGTATTGAATCACATACATTAAACATGGCTTTGATTTTTTTTCAGTAAACAAAAATATAGATAAGCTAATTGGGTAGTTATTTTGATAGGGTCAAAGATTAATTATGTTTATTTGAAAACTGCTTATAATATTACTTTGGATGTATGAAGCAACAAACAAACAAAAATAGAATTAGATTCTCAGTGTGGATCTACTCTTAGAGGAAATAGGTATTTCCCCATGATTTCTAGATGTTTATAACTTGGATGTCTCCCAGGATGCATTCTTTTCCCATCCCTGAGGCATCAATCATTTTCCACATGGCACCTGGACCTGAAATGATGATTCAAATTAATATATGTTAAAAATAAAAATTTAAAATTTAAAAAAGCTACCCAAATGCTTCTTATTTTTTTGGAAAGACAAAAAGAGAATGCTTCTTATGCATGATTTTTCTGTCTGTATGTTTTTTCTCTGTAATCCGACTTTGCCCTGCCAGAAAGTTATTAAAAACATGTTCAGTGTACCTGGTGAGTTGATCTTTATGGTGATGTAGCTTTATGACTTCTTACTTCTTTCTTTGATGACAATTGTGGCTTAATTTTTTACAAAGATGCCACTGTTTAATAAGACTGAATCATTTTTAAAAATAAATTATACACTTTTACTTTCCAGTTTTAATGAAACATTTGGGGAAGCAGAATTATTTATACCCACTATCTATGCTCCATTTTTTGAAGATCATTAATAATTTTTTCCACATGGACCTGCTTCCTTTTATTTACTGGTTTAAAAGATAAACCTATGCAATAAGATTCCATCTGCTCTGATATATAGAAGTCTTCTACTTAATTTTCATATTTTTAATAGAAAGAAAAGATAAGCATATTAAGATATGTTCACATTTCTTAAAATTAAATCTCAAGTTCTAAAATCCTGGGGAAGTAATCAATGCCAGGGTCCTACAGATAAAGAACAAAAATATTATGTTTAATGAAGCTATTTTTGGTCATATAGATGTTTAATATTTTGAATGCTTTCCTTTGAAGTTAGCAAAGCTAGAAATGTCTTTATAGATAATGATAAAACTGCTATTAAAATAATGTATATGCCTTTAGAATATGACAAGTGTTAGCACTGAAAGAAATAATTGACATTTATTGAGTGCTTGCCATTTGGCAAATTCTTTTACATATATTCTTTTTACTTATTTTTCACAAGATTGCTTCATAATTAATGTTAGCATCTCTGGCTTTACACATGATAAAACTGATAACCAGAAAGTTTATATAATGTTCCCCAAGTCAGAAAGCTCAGAAAAGGGAGGACCAAGATTCAAACCTTAGACTGTTTCAACACATCACCTGTGCTCTCTCCACTGCACTGCACTCACTGCCCATGGGTTCAATTTTGGGTATCATCTCATTCAAATCTTTCATGTTTTATGCTTTATACATGAACAAAATGAGGCACAGAAGCTATTGTGACTTAGTTGGGACTCAACATTTTCCATTTTGCTGCCATTGAATAACCTGAAGCCAACCTCAGGGAATATGTGAATGGATGAATAAATGAATGAAATGGACTAAGAAGGAGGATGGAGGAGTACAATTGATAGAGTGTTAAAACAGCAGTCAGGAAATTGGGCTATTCTGGCTTTTATGATCCATGGGATCTTGAGCATGTTTAACTTCTTTGTGGATAAGTCTCTACTTCTAAAATGGGAACAATAGTGTATTACCTGTCTTAGAGAGTAGTTGTTGCAAAAATCAAATGAGGTAATATACTCAAAATAATTTGGCAAATTATGGGAAGTTCTATAATGTAAATAATTTAAAATCCATATTAGTGTGCATTTCAGCATACACAGTCCAAAGCACATGCAATAGGCAGTAAACTTTATAATGCAAACCATTCAGGGAAATGATATGTGACATCAGAAAAATTGTGGCTAACTGCTATACAAGTTAAGTAATATTTGGTTACGAGACAACAAAAGGTAATGAAGGGGCTCTTTCTGGGTGGCTCAAGGCATCTTCAGAAATTAAGACACCCTGCCTCTGTTTGACAGCTTTCATTTTGTTTAATATCATAGGTTAAAATTCACATTCATGGAGGGCAATGGGGAGTCTCCAAACCCATATCAGTTTTTCTGCACTTTTATAAACAGGAGACTGCATAAACTTCTCAGCAGTGCATTCAATGATTCTGGATCTAAATCTTCAAGACAATTTACCTAATTTATTTATTTTTACCAGATTTAATCTTTAAAATTCTGAAAATAGGAGACAATGGAGTATACAAAGAACAGATAAAACTCAGTGGACAAAGGATAGGAAGCAGGGGGAGTGAAACTGTAATATTTAGAAAATGATGAACAAAAAGGATTAACATTTAAGCTAAGAATTTTCAGTTCAGATCATGCACCAACATTTCTTTCATAGAACCTGGAAAGCCAGGAAGATGATATTTTACTCAGACCCCTGAAATTTATTTTTGGACTTTGAAGATAACATCTCACCTTAGAATAACTTTATTTCAAAAGTTTACCTAGGCATGATTCTCATTTTTATCTTTAAGGCACTCCTGAGAAGCAGTCAAGTCTGTCAGATAGGAGGACACTAGGACTCACAGGGCTTTTATGTTCTGCCTAAAGAAGACACAGTAGGAGTGAGAGCTTAGGGATTTTGACTCCTACCCATCGTTCCATGATACTTCTTGAAGAAGTAAAAGTTTAAAGCTGACCTTTGCATCTTTGACATGCAGGCCAGATTGATACATCTAGTAACTCTTTATAGAAAGCCAAAAATAGGATATTTTTAAAAATAAAAACCAAATCAAAATGATTTATGTTGTCAGTCATTTTTAAAAATCTCAGATTCAAGTCTCAGTTCCTTTTCAATGCAAAGGAAAGATTTAATGGGGAAGATGTGAAGTAAAGAGTTTAATTCTTCCCAGTTCAGATTGCAAACGGTATATACTAACCTAGTATCTTCATGTCCCCTCTTGTCTAGCAGGATTGTCGAGAGTGCTGTTTTTGAAGTTCCATCAATCTATTAAACATTAGACAGAAGGTTTTAGGAAACAGGCCATGTGTATTGTGACGTACAGTCCTGGAAAGAAAAATGATCAATCTGTGTATTTGCCTTTTAACTAGTTGTAGACAAGTTGGCCACATCCTTGGCACATTAATGAATTCTGTCATATCTCATCTCCACTGCTCTCTTATTATATGAATTCAGATCTCCGTTTGGCAATAAAAATAAAGTCACTGATTTAAGCTTTTCCTTTCAAGCTAGGGCTCATCATCTCTAATAATCAAGAGACTGGATGCCATAAGGAAAAGAAAAAGCTTTGCTATGTGATTTGCAATGTGTAACATGAACTAGATCTTGGAAGGAATTTTCTATAAGATATTTACAGAGATATATTTTTACAAATGTTTCCTTTTAGAGAATATGTGATCCTACACCTTTGTGGAACTATTTTTCCTTCTAAAAAAAACACAAGAGTTCCAGATATATGCAGGAATTTAGAATGTTATTGAAAATACAGTGGCTGTTACATTTATTCATGAGTAGATTTAAATACAAATTATTTAAACCTTGACCACTACCAAAATATGTATGTGGTACATTTGATTGTTCCCAATTTGCAAGCAAGTGATTGGAAATGTGGCTCAGAAGACCCAGCAATGTTTCCCCAACAGTGTCTTTCTATTGAAGAGGCCTTTCTAGAAAATAAGGCTACTTTCCTTAGCATCTGGTCTCTTTTATCTGGCACATTGATTCCTGGCTCCTTTTTATCTAGGACAGCCTATTTATAAATCAAGTATAACCACTTGAATCTCTCCACTAGTAGCCTCCTTCCCATATTTAAATTAGTCTTTAGGACATGTTCAAGTTCTCCCCAATGACGTATGTTAAGAATTTAAAGGTCCTTTTCATTCACTGTATAATGTCAAGAGAACAAAGAACAAATAGAGCATTAAAATATATATATATATATGTATATTTTTCTAATGTTATCTGGAAATGGTAAATATGTCTATACTCTGAAATATGTGTTGATTTGGACAAAATATTTCTCTGCATTATAATAGCATTATGCTTTTTTTCAATTTGCACTTTGATTTCTTTTTATTTCACCACTAAAATCTAAGAGTCAGAGAATCCCACTATTGATCGATTTGTCTGGCTTAAGATTTATTTTCCTGTATTGTGAATTAAAAAATATTTTATTTCCTTCATGGCTATGTTTCTATCATACTTTTCTTCACATTTATGGCTGTTTGCTTTGGAACAACTTGCATTAATTCACTGACTCAAAAGCTAGTTATTGGAATGATGCTATTTTTTCATAAAAACACTGCTCTTCTTAAAGCTGATGAAGGTTCTTACCCTCATGAAGCAGATATTCTTATAGTAGGTGAGAGAAATAACTAAGCACCACCAATACCAGGGGTGGGTGGAAAGAGGAGCAAAATATACTTTCACTGATTCCAAGGTGCACAATTTCCCTGTTTGAATGTATCTGAAAGCAGGACACATTTATGATTGATGATATCTGATAATAACTGATGGCCAGGGGACGACAATGATGATGTGGATGTCATTGCCTACTCATGCATGAACAGCAAAAGCATCAGTATCAAAAGCTGCAGAATTAGTGTCAGTGACTACACAGAAATTACACACAGTAGTGAAGAGATCTCTCAGCTCCTAGAAACCAAACAGTTTTGAAGAGGAACGAGAGGGGTGGGGAAAGATGTTTGTAGTAGAGACCCAAGTTGAGGTTTTTAGTCTAGTCTTCTAACATCTTGGATCAAAGTTCTCATCTGATGGACAGGAATTTAAAAAAAACCTCCCCCATCAGACTTTCTGTAGCAGCAAATGAAAAGTAATAATTAATATTTTAATTCATTATCCTATCATTCATCAGGCTTAAAATGCAAAACAAGCATCCTTGGATTCTCACACTTCTGAACTAATTCAATAGATAGTCTTCAAAGGGAAGTTTGACTTTTCACAGCATATAGCATAGTATTTTTACAGACAGTGTACCAGAACATTTGGATAAAAATTATAATTTAGTAAAAAATATAAAAGGCTTCTTATTATACATAAAAACTTCTCCCAAAGGGTTCCATTTGTTTCCCATCTCTCATTACCGTTTTTACAGATTTTCTAAAACTTTGCAAGTTAAATTGTTTCATGAGATGTTAGAGGGTCAATCTACCTTCTTGTACCCATGTTCATCAGTGCTATAAGTTACATGCCTATACAATTCTTATGCATGCTCAAAAGTAATCTAACCAAAAGCACATTTTCACATGGACGGACTTAAGATCATATATATATATATATATATATATATATATATATATATATATACACATAATTTCTAAGCAAAGTCTGAAGTTACTTTATTTCCCATATGTCTTTATGCTGGGAAGTTGAATTTGTAACTTTTTTTTCCAAATATTCTTCTAAACTGTTTGGAGGACTGTGGCAGCAAGCAAGCCTTCTCCCCAGAGAAAACAATCCTTGCTACTCAAATCACTGATGATGGCTTATTTATTTCAGTCCTGGTGTGTAATCTCATTGGCACTTAAATAATGATCCTGTCTTTGAATGTATGCCTTTCAAGTCTTTATTTTATGCATTAAACTCACAGCTGTTGTTTTATCTTTGACACTGCCATTGATTTGGTAAGGAGAACTTTCAGAGTTTTTTTTTTAATAAAACAAACAAAATTCCATTTTCAGTAAATTCTGCAGGCTGTTTCAACTGCCTTCAGTGACATTATCAAATGACAAAACCCAGAACTTCCAAGAGAGTAGAACTTACCTTATAACAGTAACAAAACAACACAACACATACAAAACAAGTCTTCAGTAATAACTTCATTGAACATAGGGTAGCACTGGGGTTATGTGTTCCTTGAAGTTCCATTATATATAAATATCCTTTATAAATGTCCTTGACCCCAAAATTACAGTAAAGAGAAAGGAAAAGTGAATTAGCAAGTTTTAAAAGCTTGACCACTTGATTTTAAGTGAGAGATTTAAGTGAAAATATGGTCCTCCCAGGAGACTGAGAATCACCACTAAGGAGATATAACCAAAGAGAAGAGCCCAATTGAGTAATTTTTAGCAAAGACTATGTTTGTAGCCTATATTGTTTCAATTTTCTGTGTGTCTAAAGACCCAACCTAAATCTCTCATTCTGTAACATTCTTCTTTGAAATATTTTATCATATGACAATACAAACTATTCTCTTTTTTTTTCTTCTCACATCTTTGGAGAGCCTGTGAATGGTGTATTGAAAAGCATATGGACTTTGGAGTCAGAAAGACCTTGAAACAAGTCTTGGCTATATTTCTTACCAGTTATGTGTTCTGTAAAACAATTACTTATTCCCTTCATTTATATATTATAAAACCAGGTTAATAGTGAGAATTAAGAAATAGTACACAGCCATAGCATGTACTAAATAAATGTTTTATTTTCTTTCTTCTGGTTATTTTCTAACTAAATATTTGAGCATCCACAATCCCCATGAAAAATTAATTTTCCTCCCATTAACAGAAATAGTTTGAATAATGGAAAGTAGTATAGTGTAACTACTTAGTGTGACTACTTAATAAGTTATGACATTAAAAATGGTAAAATAGGCGGGTGCAGTTGTGCATACCTGTACTCAAGAGGCTGAGGTAGGAGGATTGGGAGTTCAAATCCAGCCTCAGCAACTTAGTGAGACACTAAGCAACTCAGGGAGAACCTGTCTCAAAATAAAATATAAAGAAAAGGTCTAGGGATGTGGCTTTGTGATTAAGCATCTGGGTACCAAAAAAAAAAAAAAAAAGAGTGGTAAAATAAAATAAGCATATGTCAACAAAAGAAAAATCTATCCAAATTGTAGATTTATATCAATGTTCCATCTTGTTATAGCTAGAAGCCTCTTAACCACTTTTTCTCTAAATACCTCTGAAGACAGAGAAAAAGATTGTCACATCAGCATCAAAACTGAAGTCTCATGGATAAACCCTGAAAATAACTTTGAAGCGATTTCCATCAAGTTGAACCTAATGTTGCGGAACTGAGAAGAGCCAAGGACTTAAACTTTTTTTAGACCTTTTTCTTCTAAGTATGGTTTCCTCTAGCTTGAAAAATGGAGGGAAAACATTTTCCCTCTTATTTGAACTACTGTATAATTCATGAGATATACTGGCATATAATTTGAAAAAGTATAATTGACCAATAATCTCAAGTCAATGAAGCAAATTATACCTGTGATATACCCATATGATGGCATGGTACATGCTATTGAAATCATGTCACTGATGAGACAGTTGTATTTTATTGTTAGAAGTCTATTCTGTGCAGTGTCCTTGGGTTGCCTCCTCTCCAACACTGCTCGATGAATAGCTTATCCCTTTTACACCGTCCTCATCTGTAAATGCCTGAATATTGGCATTTGATCTTCTGTTGGTGGAAGGCTGGATTCTGAGATGATCAGGGTCCTGTTCCTCCACTAGTGATTTTGCCAGAAAGACTGCATCTCCCAAAGTCAATGATGCAGGAAAGGGAGAAGGGAAGTCAGTACCTCTGGATTATAGTTAAATCTCAAAAGTGGGGAAAGCCACCCAAGATCCAGATTGGACGGAGCTCTAAATGTTATTGTATACATACAAATTATTACCATTATTACCTAAATCACTGGTATACTGTTCTCATCTGCGAAAAATAATTAGAATTAAATGAATTATAGATTTAAGCACTAAGTGATATGGTACACTAAAAAGTATGTCTTTCATTGTCACAGATTGAGCCCTCTACAAATTTTAACAAGTTATTATTTTTTAAAATGCAGAAAATATTTGATATGAAAAATTGAATAAATAAGCAGAATACTTGGATATGTGTGCATGTGCATATTTGTATATAAAATGAACCCAACAATATAATTTTCACATGCATTTACACCCACAAACAGATATGTGCACATCAGAATCTTGATCTTAATCTTTCAGGCAGCAGAATTATGAGTCATTCTTCTTTGTAATTCTGCATATTTACCAAGTTGCCTGTAAGAAATGCATATTACTTAGTATCATGAAAAACAAATTAATACATAAACATTTAAAAGTTTTTATATAGGACCTATGTGATCCATAGTAAACATGGAACATATATTTATATAATGAATAAATGAATGAGGGCTGGAGAGTGTAGCTCAGTTTGTAGAGTGTTTGCCTCATAAGCACAAAGTCCTTGGTTCAATCCCCAACACTGCAAAATAAATAAATAAATAAATAAATAAACAAACAAACAAACAAATAAATAGCTAGTTAACTACTAATGTAACTCTGATAATCTTCCCTAAGCACAGCTTTCATTCAGAAAATCCTCTGCTCTAGGCTTTCTTTTTATTTTAGTTGATTCATTATATATAATAGTGGAATTCATTAGTACATGCACAAAATTTAACTATAATTTTTGTAATTTTCTTCCAGTTTTGACTCTTTTTTCCCCATCCTATCTACCCCTCGTCTCTTTCTTCTACTCTACTAGTCTCCTTTCTATTTTCATGAGAGTCTCCACATTTTCCCTCCTTTTCCTCTCTAGTTTCAATAAATGAGAGGGAAAAAAAGGACCCTTGACCTTCCAAGTTTGGTTTATTTCACTTAATGTAATGCTCTCTGGTTCCATCCATTTTTCTGCAAATGACATAATTTCATTCTTCTTTATGCCTGAATAAATTTCTATTGTGTATACACATCACATTTTCTTTATCCGTTTATCTATTGATTGACACCTAGCTCATTCCATAAGTTGGCTATTATAAATTACACTGCTATAAACATAGATATATAGGTCTCACTATATATAGTATGCTGACTTTAATTCTTTAGAATAAAGACTAAGGCTGTGTCGCTGTAGTATGCTGTTTTTAAGTCCTTTTGGTATAGTCTGAGGAGAGGGATAGCTGGGTCAAATGGTAGTTCCATTCCCAGATTTCTAAGGCTGTACCAATTTGCAGTCCCACCATCAATGTATGAGTGTACCTTTTTCCCCACATCCTTGACAACACTTAATGTTGTTTGTCTTCATGAAAGCTGCCATTCTGACTGGAGTGAGATGAAATCTTTGAGTAGTTTTGATTCTCTGACTGCTAGAGATGATGAGAATTTTTTCATATATTTGTTGATTGATTGTATATCCTCTTCTGAGAAGTGTCTGTTCAGGTTCTTGGCCCATTTGTTGATTGGGTAATTTATTTTTTTCAGTGCTAAACTTCTTGAGTTCTTTATATACCCTAGAGATTAGTGCTCTGTCTGATGTGGGAGGGGTAAAAATTTGCTCCCAGGACGTCGGCTCTCTGTTCACCTCACAGATTGTTTCTTTTGCTGAGAAGAAACTTTTTAGTATGATTCCATCCCATTTATTGATTCTTTTTTTTTAAGAGAGAGTGAGAGAGGGGGAGAGAATTTTAACATTTATTTTTTAATCATCGGCGGACACAACATCTTTGTTTTGTATGTGGTGCTGAGGATTGAACCCAGGCCGCACTTATGCCAGGCGAGCGCCCTACCGCTTGAGCCACATCCCCAACCCCTATTGATTCTTGATTTTAATGCTTGCATTATAGAAGTCTTATTAAGGAAGTTGGGGCCTAAACCCACATGGTGAAGATTAGGGCCTACTTATAGCAGCACAATTCACAATAGCTAAAATGTGGAGCCAACCTAGATGCCCTTCAGTGGATGAATGGACAAAAAAAATAATGTGGCATATAAACACAATGGAATTTTACTCAGCATTAAAAGAGAATAAAATCATGGCATTTGTAGGTAAATGTATGGCGTTGGAGAAGATAATGCTAAGTGAAGTTAGCCAATCCCCAAAAATCAAATGCCGAATGTTTTCTCTGATATAAGGAGGCTGACTCATAGTGAGATAGGGAGGGGGAGCATGGGAGGATTAGATGACTCTAGATAGGGAAGAGGGGTGGAAGGCCAAGGGAGGGGGCAGGGAATTAGCAAGGATGGTGGAATGTGATGGACATCATTATCCAAAGTACATGTATGAAGACTTGAATTGGGTGTCAACATACTTTATATACAGAGATATGAAAAATTGTGGTATATATGTGTAATAAGAATTGTAATGCAAAAAAGTACATGTATAAAGGCATGAATTGTCATGAACATACTCTATATACAAAGATATGAAAAATTGTACTCTATATGTGTAATAAGAATTGTAATGCATTCGGCTGTCATGTATTTAAAAAATATAAAATCAATAAAACTTAAAAAAAAAGAATAAAAGCTAAGGAAAGACATAGTTGGGTCATAGGGTGGTTCTATTCCTATTCCTTTGCAGAAACTCATACTGATGTCTATAGTGGTTGTGCTAATTTACAATACCACCTATGGTATAAAAGTGTTTCTCCCCACCCCCATCTCCTCTCCAGCATTTATTATTGTTTGTATTATTATTAATGGCTGCCATTCCAATTGATATGAAATGAAATCTGTTTCATTTTGACTTGCATCTTCTTAATTACTAAAGATGTTGAACATTTTTTAGTATATTTGTTGGCCATTTAGGTTTCTTCTATTGAGAAGTATTTGTATACTTCATTTCCCCATTTATTGCTTGGGTTATTATTTTAATGGAGGTAAGAATTTTTTAATTATTTATATATTCTAGATATGAATCCTCTGTCAGAAGAGTATCTAGCAAAGATTTTTCTCTCATTCTTTAGGTGGTCTCACGATGCTCTTGTTTCTATTGCTATGCAAAAGCTTTTTAATATGATGCTGTCCCCAAGTTTATTTATTCTTAGTATTATTTCCTGAGCTTTAGGAGTCCTATTGAGGAAGTAATTGCCTGTATGATAGGGTGTTGACTCTGTTTTCTTCTAGAATTTGCAAATTTTCTAGTTTAATTTCCAGTTTTTTTTTTTTTTTCATTTTGAGTTGCCTTTGTGCTTGGTGAGAAACAGGGATCTAGTCTCATTCTTCTCTACATGGATAAACAGTTTTTCCAGAAGCATTTGTTAAAAAGCCTTTTTTTTTTTCCTCCAATGTGTGCTAGGTTCTTTGTCAAAGTTTAGATGACTGGATCTGTGTAGGTTTGTCTGCAAACCTTCTATTTCATTCCATTAGTCCATGTGTCTGTTTTCTTGACAATACGATGGAGTTTTTTTTTTCTTTTTCTTTTTTTTTTTATTGGTTGTTCACAACATTACAAAGCTCTTGACATATCATATTTCATAATTAGATTGAAGTGGGTTATGAACTCCCAATTTTACCCCAAATGCAGATTGCAGAATCACGTCGGTTATACATCCACAATTTTACATAATGCCCAATTAGTAATTGTTGTATTCTGCTGCCTTTCCTATCCCGTACTATCCCCCCTCCCCTCCCCTCCCCTCCCTTCTTCTCTCTCTACCCCACGATGGAGTTTTTGTTAGTATACTCTGTACTACAACTTGAAGTCAGGTATTGTGATGTCTCCAGCATTGCCTTTTTGGCTTAGAATTGTTTTGGCTATTCTCAGTCTTCTATTTTTCCAAATGAGTTTTAGGACTGTTCTTTCTAGTTCTGTAAAGAATTTCATTGTTATTTTGAAGCTGATTGCGTATCATCTGTATATTGCTTTTGGTAATGTGGCCATTTTAACAATATTAATTCTGCCTATCCATGGGAGAACTTTTCATCTTCTTATGTCTTTCTAATTTCTTTCTTAAGTGTTCTATAATTTTTGTTGTAAAGGTCTTTTACCTCCTTGTTTAGATTTTTTCCTAGAGTGGTTTGTTTTGTTTTGTTTGTGGTTATTGTGAATGGGATTGATTTCCTGATTTATTTTTCAGCTAATTCATCATTGGTGTACATGAAAGATTGATTTTCATGTTGATTTTGTATTCTGTGACTTTCTGAGTTTTAATTTTTGTGGAACTTTTGAGATATTTTAAATATAGGATCATATCATCTGTGAACAGTGATAATTTGACATCTTCCTTTACTGTTTATGTCCCTTATAATTCCTACTAACTGCTAATTGCTCTGACTAAAATTTCAAGTACTATATTGATTAGAAGGGGTGAAACTAGACATCCTAGTCTTGTTCTGAACTTCAAAGCAAGTGCTTTTAGTTTTCCCTATTCACTATAATGTTGATTTTGGATTTGTAATATATCATCTCTAAGATATTGAGGCAAGTTCTTTCTATACATAGTTTCTTCAGGTTTTGTCATGAATGGATGATGAAATTTGTCATGGCTTTCTCTCAAACTACTGAAATAACATTGTGATTTTTGCCCTTAATTCTATTTATTGATTTGCATATGTTGAATCAACCTTTTATCCCTGGGATTAAGACAACTTAGTCATGATGTACAATCTTCTTAATATGTTGTTGAATATGATTTCAAATATTTTATTAAGGATTTCTACATGGAAGTTCAACTGGGAAAATGGTTTATAGTTAGTTGTTTTTTATTATTTTTATTTATATATATATTTTTTGCCTTGACATGTCCTTTTAAGATTTGAGAATTCACCTGGTTCCAGATTTTCCTTTGTTGGAATACTTTCTATTACTGCTTCTAACTCATTGCTAGGTATTTGTCTCTAAGTTTTCTACATTGTCGTCATTCAATTTTGGCAGGTCATACATATCTAGAAATGTATCCATTTTTTTCAGATTTTACAACTTATTAGAGTATAAGTTTTCAAAATAGTCCCTAGTTATCCTCTGAATTTCTGTAATATCTTCTTTTTCAACTCTTATTTTATTAATTTGGATCTTGTCTCCTTTCATTTTCATTGGTTTAAAAAGGTTTTATCAATTTTATTTATCTTTGCAAAGAATTAACTCTTGGTTTTCTTGATCCTTTGCACTTTTTTTATTCTCTATACCATTAATCTTAACTCTGATCATAATTATTTCCTTCCTTCTATTGGTTTTGGAATATTTTTTTCTTGTTTCTTTAGGGCCTTGAGATGCATCATTAGATTGTTTATTTGGGATCTTTCTGATTTCTTATGTAAGCACTAAGAGCTATAAACTTTCCTCTTAGAACTGCCTTCAGAATGTCCCAGAGATTCTCATATGTTGTATCTCTGCTTTTGTTTGATTCTAAGAATTCTTAAATCTCTCTCCTAATATTTTCTGTCACCCAATAACCATGCAAAAGTTTATTTTTGAATCTCCACATGTTCATATAGTTTCTGCAGTTTCCTTGGTGTTGACTTCTAATTTCATTCTATTACAATCTGATAAGATGTAAGAATTATATCAAATTTTTTATTTACTAAGATTTGCTTTGTGGCCTAAGAATATGGTCTATTTTGGAGATGATTACACCCTAAAAGACTTTTGAAAATCTATTTGAAGTCAAGAAAATAAGTCCAGGCACTTCCAAGAATGGTATATAAGATTTTACATGACAAAGAAAATTACCTTTATTTTTTATTTCCAACTACTTCACCTTATTCCCCATGTGCTACAGCCTAGCTAAAGTATTGTCACTTCCACACACAATACATTTTTGTCCATTTGACTCATTCTTCCCATTTCTCAGATTCCCCCTACCATCATCTTCCCAAGCTTTGAGACTCGGGTCAAGGAATATTACCCAAATCCAGAATAGAATTAATCCAGAATAGAATTCTTTGTTGTGTTCTCACAGCTTTATGTTGTATTTGTAGATGTTTAACACCACTTTTCATATCCTGTCCTTAAGATATTTTTACTGTATAATTTGCAAGAAAAACATGATTTTGTTTAGCTACATTATTGTCCCCCTTTTTGTTCCAAAGCAGAAAAATGTGAATCCTTTTTAACTGGTGAAGAATATGAAATATATATAATTTCCCCTTTAAAATACTTTACTTTGTGAAAACAAACATAAAATGAAAATCCGAAGATACAAATCAATAGGTGTATAAGTAAAACTATGTCTCCCTCAAATCCTTCCTCCCCAGCACCAAAAGCAACGAGGATTGTTGACAGGTTTTTCAGAACTATTCTATGCCTACAAAATAATATGGATAGACTTATTTGGTTCTTGACACATAGGTGTCATACTATAATCATTCTGCTTCCACTTAGCTTTAATTGAATATATTTGAGAGATTGTTCTATATCAATATATTTGCATTTTTATGGTTGCATAACATTTCATTATGTAAATGTAGAAAAATAAAGTTAACCAATGGTTACTTTTGATGGTTATTTAGACTGTTTACACTTTTTTGCAATTATAATGTGAGAATAAATAACCCAACATATATGCCATTTCACACATATGAAAATATATCCATAGATTAAATTCCTCAATATGACACCACATGTATTTTGAATTTTTATAAGAACCTCAAACTAAGCTTCTTTTTGTTAAAAAAAATCTTTTTTCTGTTTTATTAAAGTTCATTTACTTATATATCACAGACAACTGATATATGTATGATATGATATTGTCCTAATGAAGAAATGTATGTGCTTTCCTTTCAGTATGTATTTTTCCTTATAATTTTGTACAATCCTAGATATATCATTGTTTTGTTATAGATTCAAATGTGTCTCCCCACTATAGTTTAAAACAGATTAGTTTTGTATACACAAAAGTTATTAATTTTTGCATTATATATTTAGGTCTAATAACTTTGTGAATCTCCTATTCCATCTAAGTTTTGTTCTTTTTTTACATTTCTGTGGTAAACAATTATATTGTCTTTAAGTTTTATATCATTTTTTTCCTCACCTAATTTGTTGCTAATGCCTCTGGAATAATTAAATAATACTGGCATAGCAAGTGTAAATGTCTGATTTTTACTGACATCAACAGTCACTAAGTAATGAACATTGATTTTTTATCAAATTTTCTAAAAATTATCTTATCTTTCCAAAGCCTTACTGAACTAAGATGTACAATAAATTATGTAAGCTTAAAATGCACAATGCCATGAGTTATTAAATAGATATATACATGTGAAACCATCAGCATAATTAAGATAAGAATATCTATTACCCCCCGAAATCTTTATATTCTCTTTTCATTTTTTAAAACAAGTGACTATTGACCTTTGCATGTTACTGTATTTAGTTCAGTAGGATGTTTTAAGGATTTGGCCATTTCATTTTACAAATTGCTTTTTAGAGACACATGAAGATAATCATGATTTCCCCTTTGAACTCTTAGTTTGGTGAATTATAATTTTCTTAAACATGCAAACCTCTGTTTTTTAATGCAGTATTATTTTTTATTATTTGATTGGCATCTATCTGCTAATCTCATTTTGCACATTTGTATCAAAATTCATCAGTGAAATTGATATATAACATTTGGATTGTGTTTTCAGGTATTCAGAAATTTCTATTTATTTAATTATAATTATTTAAAGTTTTATTTAAAAAATTGAAAACATTTTTTGTATATCCTAAAATAACTTAAGTAGTATTGATATTCTGTTTTATAAAATGTTTGATTAGTTTCACCTGGTTTTTTTAGTTATACATGACAATACAATGATATTGACATATCATACATTTGAATCAAATGGTGTATAATTTCTCATTTTTCTGAGTGTACAGGTTGCAGATCACATTGGTTATACAGACAAGTATATACATACAGCAATACTAGTGTCTATTTTATTCTGCTGTCCTTCTCATCCTCCCTTCCCCTCACCTCCCTTCCCATCACTTCTCTCTACCAATCTAATGTGATACATTTCTTTTTTTCTCTTTTACACGTCTCAAAATTGTCTATATTTTATTTGGTGTTTATATTATATATGATGAGGATCTCATTCCATCTTCTGTGCAATTCCCCTTCTCCCTCCCTTTGCCTCCCATCTCTCTTCCCTCTTTAATGGTTAACTTCTTCTCATGCTCTTCCTTCCTATCCCATTTTGAGTCACCCCCCTTATATCAGACATTTGGCATTTGTTTTTTAGGGATTGGCTAACTTCACTTAGCATAATCTGCTCTAATGCCATCCATTTCCCTGCAAATGCCATGATCTTGTTAATTTTAGTGCTGAGTAATATTCCATTGTGTATAAATGCCACATTTTTTTTTATCCATTAATCTATTGAAGGGCATCTAGGTTGGTTCCACAGTCTAGTTATTGTGAATTGTGCTGCTGTAAACATTGATGTGGCTGTGTCCCTGTAGTGTGCTCTTTTTAGGTCTTTTGGGTATCATCCGAGAAGGGGAATAGCTGGTTCAAATGTTGGTTCCATTCCCAGCTTTCCAAGGAATTTCCATACTGCTTTCCAAATTGGCTGCACCAATTTGCAGTCCCACCAGCAGTGTATGAGTGTACCTCCCCCGCCCCCCATCCTCACCAGCTTTGTTGTTTGACTTCTTAATGGCTGCCATTCTTACTGGAGTGATATGGTATCTTGAGTAGTTTTAATTTGCATTTCTCTGATTGCTAGAGATGGTGAGCATTTTTTCTTGTATTTGTTGATTGATTGTATATCTTCTTCTGAGAAGTGTCTGTTTAAGTCCTTGGCCCATTTGTTGATTGGGTTATTTATTTTTTTTTGTTGTTTAACTTTCTGAGTTCTTTGTATACTCCAGAGAGTATACTTTATAGACTATACTCTTGAGAGTCCTCGTCCTTTGTCCTTTGTGTGGGGGTGAGTGTGGGCAACATAGCTTTTAAAATTGACATTTGTGTACATTTTGTTTTCATAAATTCATTTTAAAATAATCATTATGTATTCTGTCTTATATACCTATCGGTTCTTTGCAGATATCTAGCATATTTCTTTTACACTTCTGAAAATTATCTATATTTTCTTTGGTTTTAATATTATTTAAGTAGCCCATACTACCATTTTCATGTCATTATTTGTTAATAGTTATTTACAGCTCTTTAGTTTAAGGTTGGAGTTTGCATGTTTTAGCAACTGAATTAATAGGAATCTCTCATGAATCCAGGATATTGCCTTGCTCCCATTCACACACTTTCAACTCAAGCAATTATCTCCACAAGACTTTCAGAAAAAGATATGTGGTTCTGGAAACTGACCAATACCAAGGAAGATGTCCTGAATTATTGTTTATATTTAAATAAAATATTAAGTCAGACTTCAGATTGAGAAGAAGGACTTTAAATTACAATATCATTGAAATAATTTTAAATGAAAAATAAAGTTGTAAATGTTCCTTGCATTGTTAATTAAGAAAGGCAATATGAGAAGGTTAAAGTGATGGCCTATATAGAAACTGGTTAGGTTTTCCTTCCCTTATTTGCTGTCAGGTTGTGAAATATTGCAACTTAAAATTTTATAATTTTATTGTTGTTTTCTAATAATTTTGCTAAAAATGCTTAATTATTATCTTATCAAGCATGTAACCTGAACAGTTAGAAATAAACTTCCCAGTAAGGACATGCAATTATCTTTGATATTTTTTAAAAGTGGCTCTATCAAAAAATCTAGGAAAAATAAACAAGGGATCCAATAATTCATCAAATTTTGAAAAAAAAAAATAGAAATGAAACTTTCCAGGGCTCCCTGGGCCACCTGGCTTCTGAGAAATTTAGGGACAGGCAACTGGGATTTCATTCAAAGATCAGGAATAACAGGTGGTGAAGCAGTCTAGATATATAGAAAAACCAAACTAGGATAGGTAAAAAGAAAGTAATTTGACATGAGAGAGTGCTTTTGTCTGCTGGGCACCTAGAGATATCTGAGCTGAAGATGAGTAGTTTCATGATGGGTTAAGTCAAATTCTGACTGAGAAAGAGAGACAAAAGTGGATAGAAGAACATCATGTGGTATCCCATAAGTATGCACAATTTTTATGTGTCAGAAAAAATGGATTTAATTTAAATTAATATAAAAATTTGGAGCATTTTACATTAACATTTTATGCTTTCTTTCACTTCAACATTTTCTTTTATTAAATGAGTTTTCTCCATTATATAGCCTTGTGGTTATCCTTCAGCATTTTTAAAATTTTAGTTAAATTTTATTTTATTAATATTATCTATATTGAATTTACATCATTTTTCCAAAACAAATTAAGAAATTTATCATGTGTTTATTTCCCTCCTCCCTTTTCACAACCCCACCCAAACTACCCATCCCCTAAGATGATACAGTCTAGGATTTTAATTATGTACTATTTGAGTTTCATAATTGAAAAGAATTCACAAAAATATTTTAAAAATACACGTTATTGTTTTCTTCTTTCTATAATCTGAAGTTTACTCAGGTTAAATTTTTATTGTGCAATAGTATGTGCTTAAATAACTTTCAAAATGACTTCTTGGATAATAAATCTTCTGATCTTTGCAGGATAAAAAAATTATTTTTCTCAATCTCACTTGAATGATTGCTTGACAGTGTATTGAATTGCAGTTTTAAAGTTGTTTTCTCATAACCTTGATTCTATTGCAGTAATCTTTAAAAATGTTCATTTTCTGTTGGAAATTTTTTCCAATATTATTCTCATTTGCACATTGTTTTTTTAATATTTATTTTTTGGTTTTAGGTGGACACAATATTTTTATTTTTTATTTTTATGTGGTGTTGAGAAACCCAGTATCTCATGCATACCAGGCAAGCTCTCTATCACTGAGCCACAACCCCAGCTCCTGCAAATTTACTTTTATTTCTTTTCAAGATGCTTTTACTAGTCCATCTTTATTCTTGCTGTTTTGAATTTTATCATATAAATGTCTAGGGGTTGATATTTTTCATTCATTTGGTTTAGCACTTGGACTCACATAATCTAAAACTTATGTATTATTTAGGCCAATATTTAGTTTTATAAAATTGTTTTTGGTAATTCTTCCATTTTTCTTATTCTTTCCCTTCTGGACTTCTAACAAAAGAATAGTAGAACTTTCAAATTTTTCTTATAAATTTTGAATTTTTCTTTCACATTGCTGTATTCTAAGAGAATTAATCAGATTAATCGTTTAGTTCCATAAATTGCTTTTTGCTTCTATCAGGGCTGGCATGTAGTGAAGTTTTGTTTGATAGAATTTCATTGTTTTTTTTCTTTCCTAATTTCCAAAATTTCTAGCTGAGTTTTTTTTTCATTGTTTCTCTAACTTCTTGCATTTTAATAATTAAACATCTTTTTCCATCTTTGCTCTATTAACTTTATTTCATCAGTATTAGTTCTTCTATTCTTTTAATCAGATCCCAATTTTTCTGAGTATTCTTTTCCCTCAATTATTTGATAGTTTTTGGTTGTAACTGAGATTCTCCTTAGCCTGTGTTTGAATGCCATAAAGTTAATCAAAGCCTGCTTTTAATTTTTTTTTTTTAGGGAAAAATGTGAGGCTACAATTAGATGAATAGATGGATTGATTAGCTAGATATTCTATTAGAAGTCCATATCCAGCCACCGAGGCCAAAAACAAAAAAACAAAAAACAAAATAAGAACTTCAATCTAATCTTTTAAAAAGGAGGAAAACAGCCTAATTTAATTGGCAACTCTTATTATGATAACTAATAACTCATCTTTGATATTACTGTGAGAATTCCTTTTTCTTACTACATAGTCACCTGCAAGACTACAGCAACCCTGAACATTTGTTACCTACTTTAGGTCTTTTTACTTCACATGTTGTGAACTATGGCATCATTTTCAACATGACACCAATTACTTCCTCTCATTTCATGGTTTCTGGTTCACAGAATATACATTTTTTATTTTGTAACTCAACTCTATGTGTGTGTGTGTGTGTGTGTGTGTGTGTGTTGGTGAGGGATGTGGATGCATATAATCACATTAAGTTTTAAGGTAGTCAAATATTCTTAATTTCCAAATTAATGTGTATGTGTATACATAAACATTTTCATAGTATATATTTTTATTTGTATATTTATAGTTTATAGTATACATTTATAATATACACAAATATATACTGTAAACCAAAAATAAATAAATAATATGAAGTAGAATTTAAATAAATTTATTTTCTGAAGGTTTGATGCTTGTATAATTTTTGGTAACCTGTAAATCCGAATTTTAAAAAAATATATATGATTTATTTTTTAGAACAGTTTTAGGGTCATAGCAAAAATTGGGTGGAGAATATAGAGCTCTTTTATAAATATCCTGAACCTGCATATGCATAGTTTCCCTCACTGTCAATATTCTGCAGAACAGTACATTTGTTTTAATGGATGAACCTCCATTGACATATCATGATCACCCAAAGCCCTCAGTTTACTTTTAAGATTCATTCTTGGAAGTACACATTCTATGGATTTCGACAAATATAGACTGACATATCTACCATTATGGTATCATACAGAATTGTTTAACTGTCCTACAAAAGCCCTGTGCTCTGTTCATTCCTTTCTTTTCTCAATCCCTGACATCCACTGATCCTTTCACTGTCCAAAGTAAAATATAGTTGAAATCATACAGAATGTAGTCTTTTCTTACTGGCTTCTTTCACTTAATGATAATCCTAAAATTGGGTTCAATGTATCTACACAGCTGACATAAATGAAAAATAAATATGGATTTGTTGGTTCTAAAATATGTGTAAGTTCATTAATTCTTAATTTGTCAGAATATACTGATATAAGAGGTTAATTTCTAGGTTCTTGGGAATCAAATTTTAAGACATAAAATCAAGTCAATATTTTAAAACTCACAAGGATATAATACTAACTTTCTTTTTATTCTAGAAAAAGAATTACTATTATCAAGGAGTTAAAGCAAAAGAGTATTGTCACTGAATATTTGTCACCTACAAACTAAGCCTGTAAGTACCTTCCAATGAGAAGCATCTATAGAGTTTTTGGAGAAAATTATAAAGTTTGTTAACATTTATCTCATTTCCAGCCCTTAACTACATTGCTCAAAGACATTGCCTAACACAGACTCATCTGATCTAACATGCTGTTTGACCTAGTGATCATTCCATCTTCCATAGTTATGTCAATTTTATGACACATTGAGGGAAAGAACTTCAAGACTTTCCTGCTGGGAAACTGACAGTCTTTTTGCATAAAAATACTTTCCTACATAAGAGCTCTTATTTATTATATTAACAGGAAACAGAAGAAAAATTTGCATTCTGAGTGCTATGGAGAAAGATCCCAAAGTCATCAGTTGCTCTGAGCAACATATTGTACATGTTACCACATGACAATTGAGACACACACTCATTTGTTAATCTCTACTGTGGCAGCTCTTATCCTTATGGATGGAGCAAACCTTATTCCAAGAGCTCCATTTGATCAAGTTAAGGGTGATAACCTTATTATAACTTTACATCAGAAACATTTTCTGCTTCTTTTATAATTATGCATGTGAACATGTAAAGCTACTAGTAGCTTGCAGGATGCCTTTATGCAAATGAGAAAAGGCACTTTCTCTGGGTAGACAAATTAGAAGAAAGAGGGGCTGCCTGGTGTGTACCTTTGTTTAGTGTACAAATTCTACACAACACATGGTGGCTCTGTGATCATATTGAAATAAGGTCTTGAAGACTGGCAATCTATGATATTTATTTAGAGACTATTATTAATGCTAGTCAATTCCAAGAAGGTCAGAATATAATTACAAAAACTAGGTTTCTATTTCCTTTATGAGGATTCATGGATGGCATTCATTTTAAGTATTGCTCCTTAAGATAGCTTGCTGTGCACCTCCTGAGAAATATTCTTATTCCATTTTGTGCTTTACCCCAGCTGCTAAGAAGTAAGAATCAAACTTTAGAAACATTCTGTAGTAGCCAAGACTCTTGGTTGCAGGTGGTGGAGTTCTGCCTACCTCCAGAAAAAGCCCCAAATAGGGCTTTCAGCAGTAGGGATTGTGTCAGGAGTCTACCTTGCGGTCTGAGGTACCCTCAGCCCTACACATACTCTGTGACGGGGGTTTACTCAAAGACAAATGAAGTGCTTCTTCTGGAAAAGGAGTTGGACAGGCAAAGCCAACAAATGTCTACCCAGAATTTACACATTAATTATACAAATATTTATTGAGCAACTTTTAGGTTCCAGGAATACAGTGGTGAACAAACAAATCATGGTTCATACTAGGCATCTTGCATATTTTTTCTCAAAATGTTAAGATTTTATTTACAAAGCTTTTTTGATGTATGGGAAGTAAAAATGTCATTATAATCTCTGTGTAAACTGGTAGCCTTGAACGGTTGACTTACCAATCACAGCTACCCATGCTACAACAAGAGTCTTACACAAAAAAACTAACAATACTTACAACTTTGTTGGAGCAAAGTCCCCAGGCTTGGTGGTAGATTATGAAGAGAGACTAAAAGGAGGAAGGCAGAATGTCATAGGAACTTTTCTTTGGTTCTTTGGGTGGGTAGGTATCCTCGAGTTTGTATCACAGCTACCATTTTTCTTTTAAAAAATTATTAAATCCATGAGCAGTCCAACCAGTGCTGATCAATTCTGTTTTTGCAGTTTATCTGGGGTATTAATCATTTTCTCTTTCATCATATATTTTTTCTCTTCCTCTTTTCACCTTCTTCTTCCCTTCATCTTTATCTTCATCAACTTTTCTATCATGTTCAAGTTTTTCTCCTCCTCTCCATATCATTTCCTAATCTGACCTTGTTTGCTTGTTTTCTAATGTTCTCATTTATTTTCTTTAGTCTTGTTAATATGTCACTAAGCTACCTAAAATTTTATTCTGGAAATAGGGAACATCAATAAATTATAAAATAAACATTGAAGCAAAATATTATTAGCTTTATGAGGAAGATCAAATCATGGCACTCATCCCCATTCTGTTCCATGCATTTCAGATTACTTTGGCTTCCTTTTTAACCAGAATAATCAGTTGTTATGGTATCTTTTTGTCTTTATGTAGACAAAAAACAGGCGGTAAAACTGTTGCTCATAGTCCTACTCATGTCTTTGTGATTCAAGCTTATCCACTTGGCAGTACCACTAAGTTCTCTCTTCCTTCCTTCAACATTACTAATAGTCTGAAAAGTGTCTGGCAAAGCTAATAAATTGGCTAGTACTCATAATGACAACAATGTCAAAATATCAATGACTTAAATAAAATAAAACTTTCATTCCATCTCATGTGCATGTCTAGAGATAGCTGTCTGATTCTAAAAGTGTGGCTTACAATTTCAGGTACCTAGTCCCTTTAGACGTCTCTTCTTATATATAAAGTCAATTCCATGGACATCAAAAATGGCTCCTGGAACCCTATTATTTTCCAATCAGCAGAAAGGAGGAAGTATAAAGAAGAGGATAACACTTTTCTTCAATGACACCTCCTAAAATTGCCCATACTACTTCCATTTCTTTGGGGATAGAAATGATGCTGAATTGAAAACAAGCAACAAGTATAAGAGGTATGAGCATCATTTATCCTCAAATTTGCCTCACTGGGGTCTATCAGAATCCTGGCAACAGGTCAGCAAGTAAGATAGATCATATTATCATGAAAGATGGATCATACTGTTATTAATTCTAATTTCTAGTACTCAACATTACTTCCCTCTGTCATTTTTTTTAAACTATAGTATATTATGAGAATGCTCAATGACAGGACTACTTTCTGCTGTTTAAACTATTTTAATTACTTAGCTTTGGGAACATGCCAAGCACTATTAGTTGGGTGACACTGGGCAAGTACCTTAATTTCTTTGGATCTCAGTTCCACTTCTGTCATTAAAAATTAGGTAAACATTTGATTAGGCAGAGGGGAGTGAAGGGAGGGGAGGGGGTACAGGGGGTAGGAAGGATAATAGAATGAATTGGAACTTAATACCCTTTGTGCATATATGACAACACAACTGGTGTGATCCTACATCATGTACCACCAGAAGAATGAGTATTCTCTAGTTATATATGATGTGTCAGAATGCATCCTACTGTCATGTATAACGAATTGGAACAAATTTTTAAAAAATAGGTAAACAATTGCAGAACAAATATAAATAAAAAATAATAGATCATATTTTTAAAAGTACTCAGGCCAATATCTAATATTCAGTAAAAGTTCATTTACACTCAACTCATTTTCATCAAAAAGATTCTGCAATTGGTTTCAGTCCAACACCAGAAAGTCACATAATTCTGAACTAATACCAATTGAGTTTCTTATACTAATTAATATACTTTGTTAGAGAACTATTAGTTTAACATAAAGATTTAAAAAATTGGAACCAATGCCTTTCTGTGAATCTAACACTTTGGCACTAGGAAGACATACAGTTGTAATAACTCACACCAGTTTTTTGGCAAGATCATTTAAAAAATAACCTTAAACCCTGAGATCCAAGTGACCTTCCTTCCTAAGTTCTTGCTTTTCATTATATCTTACATTTTTTCCAAAGATAGTTTCAGGCCATTACTCCCCCACTAGTTTAAAGGGGATTTGTTTATTTATATTTTTTAAGTGGGAAAGGGAACAGGGGAAGATATGTGCTGACAGAAAATATAAGCATTTGAGATTATAGGATTGAGAAAGATGTTAAATAATCGAATGAATTTTTCTTTGATGGGCCATTTATTTTGTTCAGAGGCTGAAAATACATGGTCCCAGGAAGATAATGAATACGAGAGAAGGGGAACTATGGTGAACTGGTGGCCTGTGCATAATCAATAATATTGTCCACCTTGAAGGGATAATTGTCATATCAGGACTGTGTACCCAGAGCTGCTGTTGAAACCAATACAATTTAAAAAACAAACAAACAAACAACAACAACACTACTAGGTATGAGTCCTATCAAAACTACTACTACTGGTCATCAGCTGTCAAACAATTTTAGACTTAATCTGGCAAATGGTGTCTACTGCTCTCTGAGTGCTACAACATCTAGGAACATCTTTTAAAACTTTTCTGATCTAAAAATATTTCTCGAAATTTTGTTCAAACATCTTGGAAATTCATCCCAATCTAGGCTCTCTCAGGTATTTACCATTTTGAAACTTGTAGAATGAAGTGATTTTCTAACTGCAATTAAATTAGAAGGGAAAATAGGATTGCTATTATCACTGTGTCCTACAACTGTGTTTCGAGAGTTCTGAGGAGAAAACAAAACTAACCCTGCAGTTGCTTCCTGGCACTGCCAGCAAGGTTGTTTCAGGTTCCCGTGCTCAGCTTGTCCCTGCACATGGGAATCCTCTGACCCCATTAAATATTTATGGGCATTGCTCGTGCAGCTAAACCTAACAGGTGTGGCTCTTCACTGTGAACTTGGTAATGAAATTGTTTGTGATTTAATCATGGTTTATAACCTATTAAATTTAATGCCCCATGCCTCATAAACCTGTTGGTGTTCTTTTGTTGGTGGTTGTTGCTATTGGTCTAAGTGCTTGTTTGCCCTACTGCCTGTGCTGATTTCAGTAACTAAGATGTACTACTACAGTTACTGCGTATCACCAAATTTCATTGTTAGGCTAAATTATGTAGGAAAGGCTTTAATGCTAAAGGGGTTGAATCTTGGTAAAATATAGGACCATTCAGAACTTAGAGACATATAATCTTTATTCACCTGATGAGGTCCATTGACTAAAAATTTTTGCTTGCTATGTTCACTTTTAAAACTATTTGTTCCAGAATTAAAACCTTGGTATCAATTTTAGTAACACCAGTTGAGATTATGGTCCACCGTTTTATAATGTGCCATTACACAAGCAAGCATTCCATGGCTCCAACCATAAGAAAAATACTTTAAGCTATAAAGGAAATTTAATTCTTGAATCTGTTGATTATTTCTTTAGGTTTGGATTGCCATGGGATGAATGATTTGTTGATTTCATTAGTTAGAAACTGATTTTATGGAACATTAATAAGAACTCCTAGTATTGTTATGTGAAACTCAGGGTGAGTGGATTTTGCTTCACACAAATAACTATTCTCTCAAGGAGAAAATTTGCAAATATTTTAAAAAATAACTTATTTTCATATACATCCAAAGAATAGGATAAAGATATTTAGATTAAGTAAAAGTTATCATCTTCTGATAAGTCAAACTTAAAAGATACTTCACAGAAAAAATATAATCAATCAACAAACATATGAAAAAAATGTTTATCATCTCTAGCAATTAGAGAAATGCAAATTAAAACTACTCTTAAGATTTCATCTCTAATCAGAATGGCAAGTATCAAGAACACAAGCAATAATAAGTGTTGGTGAAGATGTGGGGAAAAAAGATACACTCATGCATTGCTGGCAGGACTGCAAATTGGCACAACCACTATGGAAAGAAGAATGGAGATTCCTTAGAAAACTTGAAATGGAACCACCATTTGACCCAGTTATTCCCACTCCTTGATTTATACCAAAGTACTTAAAATCAGCAAACTTGGAGACACAGCCACAACAATATTTATAGCAGCTTTATTCACAATAGCCACACTATGGAACCAAGCTAGTTGCAGTTCAACAGATGACTGGATAAAGAAAATGTGGTACATATACACAATGGAGTATTACTCAGACTTAAATAAGAATGAAATTATGGCATTTGCAGGTAAATAGTTAGAGCTGGAGAATATCATGCTAAGTGAAATAAGCCAGTCCCAAAAGATCAAAGGCCAAGTGTTTTCTCTGATAAGAGGATATTAATGTGTAATGGAGGGGTGGTAGGGAAGAATGAAGGAACTTTGGATTGTTCAGTGGGGGCTGTAGGAAGGGGAGGGGATGTAGGTATTAGAAGGATGGTGGAATAAGATGGACATTATTACCCTATATATATCTATGACTACACTACTGGTGTGATTCTGCACCATATACACATAGAGGAAGGAGAAATAATGCTTCATTTGTGAACAATGTGTCAAAATAAATTCTACTGTCATGTATAATTAAATAGAACAATTTGAAAAAAAACATCAGATTTATTTCCAGTTTTAATTTCTTTATGGGTCATTTTAAGCACAAGTTTCAGTTATACTGTTCATGATAACTTTCAAAAAATTTGAAGTGACATAAAAAGTAAAAGCAACTAGGAAAACTTCCTTTAAGGTGGGTAGGGCTGCACAATTTTAGATTAACCCCAAACATAGTTAGATTTGACATTAGAGTTGCTAATTGGTCAGTGCGCTCCAAGAGTCAGTCTACTGTTCATCTTCTAGGCAAAACATTCCATCAAAAATGTATGAAAAATAACTAACTAAACCAGAAACTTCCAGTGGAGGTAAAATGTGGGAAATGCATGAACATGAGAGAAGTAGCACAGCTGTGGAATCAGAAAAGCAGATACAAAAATCTGTATCTACCACTAACTAACTGTGTTCTTAGACAAGATCTCTGATATATACCTGAGCTATTTGCATCTCACATGAAGAGTGTAGCAGCTAACTTTCAGGATTGTTTTACATCTTAAATCATGTAATATATGTAAGAGATTAACACAATCTCTGATACATCATAAATGTTAAGGGAATGTTAATAATAATTATTATTACTCATATTTATGATATTGGGCTATTAGTGTACATGGTACACCACCCTCCTTAGACAATGACATTTTTATGAAACAAAATATCTGTGTCTTGAATGCTAACTGAAATTCATTTAGAAACAAAATACAATAAAAAGGTAGTTGATTTCTTTGGAAAGTAAATCTTTGGCTTGATTTGTGTTTGGGCAATGCCCTGTGAGGTGCAAGAAGACAGAAAGGTTCTGGGCGCACTTAGCCTTGCTTCTCCATTGAGAACAACAGGCAATTGTGGTGGTAACTGCTGTGCATATGATGTGGCTTCTTTCCTACAGTGATCAGGCTGAGGCTAGCAAATGACACTCAGATGTTTGCAATTTGGGGTCACATTTAAACCGGTGACTCAGGGGGCAAATGTTCTATAGCTCACCAGTCCCTTTAGTCAGCTCCTGAGTCACAACTTTCTTAATTTTCTTAAATAGAGGGAGTTTGCCTTGTGGGAGCCAGTTTAAATGAATAAAATACAGTGTTCTCTATAGCAAATTCTTTATTAACTGACATGGTCAGGTCGTTTTCTGGTTGGTCTAAGTAATTGCGACAATTACCAATTTTCAAGGAAATAAGATAGAGTCAATATATTTATTACCAACTGAGACTGGACAGAAATCCAGTTATTCTTAGGTTCCAAAGGCCTCTCAAGACCTTTCAGGACCAAACTGATAATTATACATTATCTTGCAGATGTAAAGAAAGATCAGGGAGTGAGAATATCTAGTTAATTAAATACCAAATAGATCAGCTTTCACAAAGTTTTAGCCTTGACATATGATGTATAGTCCTAACCATCAAACAAGAACAACAACAATAACAGTTACAATCAAGCAAAAGGGTGGGATGGAGAACTAGATGAGTCTGACTTTCACTCTGCCCTAAAGCTGGTTCCTATTTTATGACAAGCACTGGGCAAGATGCTTTCTTATATCCTCTGTCTAATCTTCAGGGCAGCCATGAAAGTAACTATTACTGTATCCAGACTTGTGGGACTTGAAGATTAAAAGCACACCTAATAAAGAACCACAGCCAGGTGACAGAACCAAAAGGAAGCATTACCTTCCCTTAAGATCTCCTCCTTTTCCCCCAAATGTTAAGTAATATTGTTTTCATGCTTCTGCCATGAGGGTGAAAGCTTGGAATTTATTAATATGCTTTTCTCTTTCTTCTTTACTAATGAAATATATTACTGTCCCTGAAAGGCTTCAGACCTCCCCTTGCCTGACCAGAACAGGGAGGAAAAGTTTATTTAAGACTCAAGGGTTTCCGAGGTCTCAAACCATAGACAGCCAGCTCCATTCCCTAGGGCTTTAGGTAAAGCGTGGTGGAAAAGTGTGGCAGATGGAAACAGCTCATATGGTGATCATGAAGCAGAGAAAGACACTGAACTGGCAAGGTACAAAATATATACCCCAAAGGCATGCCTCCAATGACCCACCTACCCACCTTTAGTTACCACTCAGTTAATCCCAACAGGGGATTAATCCACTAATTGGATCCCAATCATTTCACCACTGAATGTTCTTGCTTTGTTTCAAACATGAGCTTTCGGGGGACACCTCACATCCAAAACCTAACATCAGCCATATGGGTCAGATGTGATATTAGGTAGAACATGGAGGGTCAAGGACACATAACATACTCCCTGACACAGAACTCTTGAAGAAGGTTGGTCATGCCAACATGGGGAAGGTCCGTCTATGAAGAGGTTAGAGAAGAGTAGATAGGCTGAGGTGCCTGCGGAAGGTACTGCCGAGTCAGGGAAGTCAGAAAATAGACATGGTGACTTCACATCTACATCCAATGAGAGCTGATGGGAAGCTGTCTTAGAGAAGAGAAGATGGTCTTTGAATAAAAGAATGAAACCCAAGGTCACTAGACACAGATCTGAGCACTGGAGGCCAGCTGGACAGGTAGCACTGCACCCATCTACCTGTTTTCCTCAGGGAAAGCATCAAGAGTTAGAGGAGGCTGTCTGAGAAACTGAGCCTTTTTGTCCAGTTTAAAGAATTGCTTATAAACTTGGAAATTCCCAACTATTAAGCATGAAAGTAGCATTGTTGTTCTTCAGTCCAGCAGATATGGGTCCAGAAGGTCCACCAGGTTTACTTCACGTTAAAAGAAGACTCTATGTTTCCTCAGCATTCCATATATTAGCCTGGGTTAAAGCTTGACCCCAAGACACTTCTCTCTATCTGCAAAACTGCTTTTTAAAATGAGTGCTTAACCTTTTGTGAACTTGCACTTGCAGGATCTGAAGCCCCTTTAGCCAGCTCCTCCTTCCCACTACTTTACTACCTGTTTCTGGGTCTCCCAGGGAAGGTCATCTTACGTGTACTCACAAAGAAGACTCATCAGAAATGGTTCCATGTGCCATTTCTGTTTTTCTGCTCTGGCATCCTGAGGTGTTTGGTTCCTGACTCTGGCTGAACATTAGAGTCACCTAGGAAATTTGAGAAACAATGCCTGTGTTGGGGGATATTCTAAATCAATGGGAACTGGGTTGAGATTGTAGGAATAGATCAGCCATCAGAGCTCCCTGGCACTTTTCATGTATAGTCCAAGTTGGAAATCTCTGCCTTAGCGGAGTCCAACCCCAGGGAAACTGTAAAAGTTTCCACCATTGCTGACATGACTGACAAGTAACCCACCAGGGTGTCTTTCTTGGGCATTGCTGCTATTTCTGCCAAATACCACCACTTTCTTTATTTGACCCAGCCACTTCAGACTGGTCCTTCTGTTTCTTGAAATAGTTCTGCCACTATACCAGAGTCCTCAAGGTACGTAAACTGTTTTTTACCTATTCACTAAGAGGCTCAGCCAGGATCCAGACTGCTGACATTAACTTTTAATACTGGTGGTCTCTGCAGGAAGAAAACAAGTACAATTCAAAAGAAAGGAAGCCTCAAAGAGGATTATGGGGGTTTTTTTTCCAGTTTTTTCAAAGAAGAGAAATTTTCCAGGTATGAGAGGAGAGAACCACTTAACTACAGTGATAGCTCTCTCTTCCCATGTCTATATTTGAAGTAGATATAATACTACTCAGGACTCCACTAGAAGGTCATTAAAGAACTTTCTGATATCTAGTGGGAGAACATTCATGCAACAAACTGCATTTAATAACATCTCATAGGTATGAAGCGCTGAGCCTGGAGCTGAAAAGAAAATGACATAAAACACACAACTTCCTGCCTTCAGGAAACCCATGTATTTTAGACAGTTTTTTTCACTGCTGTGACTAAAAGATCTGAAAAGCACAATTTTAGAGGAGTAAAAGTTTATTTGGGGGCTCATGATTTCATAACATTTTGTCTCAGTCCGTAGACAGCCAGCTCCCAATCCTCAGGGCTCCAGGTAAGGCAGAACATCAAGGCAGAAAAGTGTGGCAGAAGGAAACAGCTCACATGATGATCAGACAGAAGAGAGAAACTCTATTCACCATATAGAAAGGCACACCCCCAATGCCCACCTCCTCCAGCCACATTCTACCTGTTTTCGGTTAATCCCCATTATGGGATTAATTCACCAATTGGGTTAACACCTTCATAACCCAATCATTTCATCTCTGAATGTTCTTACATGGTGTCACACATGAGCCTTAAGGGAAACACCTCACATCCAAACCATAACACTATGTTTTTTGATTTGTATTGTTTAATTTTATTAACAACTTTTAAATTTTTTAGTCAACACTGTATATTTCATATACTTTCATCTATTTGTGTGGGAGCGTACAATTATACTTTTTCCAGTTAGACTCAAAGTAGTTTTCTTATTTATGAATATTAATCAAAGTAAAGTTCTATGATACATCCTAGTAAACTAAAGTATAAGTTTTCATAAAATAGTTGAATGCTCCTCATCGTAGTGTAATATTTGGTCCCTTCCTCCTGGAATTCCTGGAAGCAGGTTCCTTGATTTAGCACAGACTTTAAAAAGAGTCCAGTCTACAGACGATTTTACACACTCACTGGAGTAACTTAGCATTTTTATTAATAGGTAAGATTCCTGAGAAAGAAATTGAATTGTGTATCAATTAAGAAAATAATTGAAGTGTGTATCAACTAAGAAAAGCCAACACATATAAAGTATTATAATAAATTTTGCTTTCCAAGGGAAAAGAGTCTGAGATAATTTCATATGTTATTCAGGAAAATGGAGTATGGAGTTCTAGACCTAAAAATCCTGGATATCACTTCAAATATCTTATGACAAGACACAAAATCCATTCAAATTTAGCATATAAAAGAGCTTGTAGTGGGAACACAAGTCTGCCAAAGTTAACCAGGTCTTTATTATAATAGCTGAACTGATCTGAAACTGGAAAAAAGCCATGGGTGTGGCACTGAGTGAGAGGGTTTACGAGATGTCACATATATTGAAAACTTGGTAATAAAAGTATATAAAAATTTTAATCTTCAACTTTTCATTTTAAAAAGGTGATAAAGCAAATAGGGAAGTGATATAGAAATACATTTTATATAGAAATACGTGTCAGGAGAGTAATGAATTTAAGTTCAAGTCAATTTTCTTAAAGATATTTTAAAACTGGGAACAAGAATGGTCTTGACAATGATGAATCATAATTTGTCACTCCTTAGCATAAGACCCATTGCTAAGACGGCTCATGCATCATGTACAACAATTCTATTGATGCCATATTTTGCCACTTCTATTTTTTTGCACAGATTTCTGAGATTCCCAATAATCAGTTATCTTACTTACTAATATTGCTAAATTTTACTTAATAATTACATTTAGAATAGAAATTCATGATATGATGAAAGAATTCAGACAAAATGTTTAAGTAATTTGCATTTAATATTACTATCATAATTGGAGATACTTATGAAGATTTTAATATTCAGTAAGTCACTTTGACTTATAGATAATTAGTGCATGTTCTCTATTTTTCTTTTGGTAGTAGGGATTTAACACAGGGAGTTTAACCACTGAGCCACATCCTCGGCCCCCCATTTTTTTTTTTTTTAATTTTGAAACAGGGTCTCACTAAGTTGCTGAGGGCTTCACTAGATAGCTAAGGATGAACTTTGAACTTGTGATCTTCCTGGGATTCTTCCTGGGATTACAAATGTGCACCATCATGCCCAGTTCAGTTTAGTGCCTATTCTTGATGATGAGGCTGATAGAAGAGAATCTGTTTTCACACTAGAGAAATGAAGTTGTATCAATATACCATTTGTAAAAAGAACAGAGTAGACCCAAATTTCTATTATATGTTACCTGTGAGTAATCTTCATGATATATTTGCAAAACGCAGTTCTATGAGGGCAATATATTTCAACTCTATCGCAGGCATTCATTCCATGTGTAAGTTGAATTGTATAAAGTGGTCTGGCTGGGGCATTCCATTTGGCTTTCCTTAGCCATGACAAGTTCCACACTGACACCAGGTGATCTGTTGGCACAGTGATCTGCCCCTGGAGCATTCATGCTGGTCCTTTAGAGCCAGCTTGTGAAGCTTTTAACTAGGGGACAGCAGTGATGCAGGATGGCCACAGCCCTAGCTCAGAAGACCATGGTAGTGGTGGGGATTCTAATTTTAGAAAGAACCAAATGAAGCCAGTGTCTCTACTTACACCTGCCTAACTCTATTCCATAACACAGAATAATGGAAAAGCAATGGCAGAAATAACAGTACCATCAATCTATGAATTCTCTCTGAAGTCCAAAAGGGTAGATAATCAAACATCTGATCTAAGCTCAAACCATAGATCAAATACATCACATTAGTAGGATATAGAGCAAATAAAATGAAACCCAGAAAAGGGTGTTTAGATATGATATCAAATGTACTTTCTCTCTCACACACACTTTAATTGACCTTCTGCTGAATGGTTTGCTTGCCTCAACACAATGCATTTCATGTTCTTCACATTGATTCAATTCTCAGAGTACTGTGAAATATCTCCCTTTTTTGTTCTTGGTTATTAATGTGCATAGTATTGCATGTCCAATATAAAAGTACTAGGTATAATTGTGAGATGGCCCCAAAATTACAAGTTAAAAAAAAACCACCTTGAGAATCTTAAGAGGAGTTAAGAGTACTGTTATTTTCAAGGGGAAATGATGAGCTACATTTCCTTCTTCTTTGGGTCCATAGTTCTATTTCTAGTGCTATGACAAAAAAGAATTTTACTAAGCCTAATAGTTTGTGTCTGAGAATAACAGGTATGCACATACTTCACAAAATGGGTTCAAAAAAGCTAGATGGATTGAATGAATCAAAATTTGACCATTTTGTTAAAATAATCTAATTCAGCAATCCAGGGATGGAAAGTGCATATCACTGGATCATTCCAGTAATCACAAAACAATTCTGATCAAATCAGAAGCTTCCAAGGATGTCTTTGTTGCACTAATTATCTCCCAGGGCTTACTTGGGTGTGTTTCTTTGTTCCTGTGTTTGTTTAAAAGTATGGGCTTAAGCCACATCCTGCTATCAATCATTGTTATAGCTCATAATAGTCACAATAAGATATTTGGTTTATGAAACAAAAGGCCTTGGCCCTAATTAGCAATCTGGTGAGTAAAGCTACCTTTGAGCTTAGAAATGCTGTATGTCAATATATCATCAACTAAAGTCTCTTTATTATATGGAGACTTAGAATGGCATATAATCAAATATTTTCCCAATTTGGGTAAAAAAACAAAACATTGTAATTTGGGGTCTATTGCCATTAGACCTGCATACTGGAAGGGGATTTGCGATGTTTAGATGGTTTACATGCTAGTTTATAAATTCACTTCAATGGGTGTCAACAGACTTTAAGTGAAGAGGGGGTTCATAGCATAGAGGGTAGTAAAAGCACATCTTAATGGATGATTTTTAGAAGCAAGTGAATAAAAATGACTTCCCATCATAGCTGGGGATAGAAAAGTGTTTGTAAGCTTGTTAAGTAACTGACATAGTATACAAATATCAGAATGTTGATTCTGCAGATTAACAATCTCTATCCTGAGTTAACTTAAATCCCCATAAGTTTATTATCAGTGAATATCATTTCATCCTTCTTTCCACAGCTATTTTTCAAAAGCATTCAGTGTGTAAGGCATTCAGTTCTGAGTGGAGAATTTAGAGAAAAATGAGATTAGGCATTTTCACATTCAAGAAACTCACCATTCTCAGTAACTTACATCTTGAGTGTTGTTAACTAACACCACACATTTGAACTATACCTATATTTATAGAAATGAGGTCGAGTAATGGGTAAGTACTTTTACTACAGTGAATTAAAAAGATGCCAATCACAGGAAAAGCCACTTCTTCCAGCAGGCTTTCTTTGTCTCATTTAATAACCATTCTCTTGTTATTTGTACAGATCTCCCCTTCTTTGTTGACTTTTAGAAAGCCCATGCATGAATACAGATCCCCTTGGATCTGTATTCCAGGTTCCTCTAGCCCATCTTATTATTTTTTATAAAATATGTGCTAGTTTATTTTGAAAGCAAAAATCCTGAAGAAGTAAGAGAATTCGCATGAAAGCTTTTAGGGATTAGAATTTTAAAACTGTATTGATTCTTATTTACTTTACCTTGAAAAGCCAAACCAAACTAAAACCCCGAAAAAGCAAACAAAAAATTCATGACAACATTCCTTAAAGCAGTTAGCTCTCTGGTGAACAATTCAGAGTTGGTAGACGTCCTCACAGCAGAGGAAGCTCAGTTCATATTTCTGAGTACTAGGACTGTGCCAGGCAGCCACTGCTACTGCAATGATATAAAACAATCATTTTCTCCAGCTCTTCCCATTGAGATTAGCTATAATAAATGCTGTACTCTCAGAGCAACAGCTTTGTCTGTCTTTTCATTAACTATCCAAATTGTTTAAGTAGGACAAGGATCGCCCTTCAGTAGTGAAAATCAGCTTTCTCAGGTTGTTGCTGGGGTAAAGTTCCCTGCTCTCCAGGGTTAAGGCATCAAGGAGAGACTCTAAAGAGACTTGTGGAATGGAGAATAGCTCTGTGCCTCCTTTAGAAGCCCTGAATTCAAGCTCAATGTTGCAATTGATAATCTGAGACATTTCACTGGGCAAAGAATTTTTTTAATTAATTTTTTTAAGAAATGGACTATTGAATATAAAATAACTTACTCTTTATATAACTAGAAGTCATTTGATATAAAATTTATAAGAATGTTCAACAAAATATTAGTACATCTAGGAGCAAAGGGTTTCTGTTGCTTTATGATAATTCCCATTTACTAGAGTACAAATCCTAAGTCCTTGTACTTTACTTGGATGGAGGAAAGAATAAAAGAGGATGATAGATATATTTATAATTTTTCTTTCCAAGAGGTATTTTTTTTTTTTTGGTACCCACACCAACTAGATCTACTTTTAGTTTCTCATTTCTAATACTAAACTTTGTATTACCTGTTCTTAATAGGAAAAAAAGGTCATTTGCATTTCTCTGATGCACAAGCTCCTACATAGTATAAACATAATAAATGATCTGTATACTGCACACATACTATAATGTAAAAACATTTAATTCAAAATAGTGTTAAGTTCCCCAATTTTGGATTCTGGATCCCACAACCCTTAAGGAATAGTACCGATTTTCAAAACGAAAGCTTAAAATTATCAGAACAAAATTAATTTTAATTCACTTTAAAAGCATTCAAATATAAATATATATCTTTGTAGCTTTCCAAGATTGGTTTTAAGAAGAAAAGAAAAGAAAGGCAAGAAAGGGAGAGAGAGGGAAAGGGAGTTTTATTAAAATGTCTAGGACAAGTCATTTTAATTCTCATGGCGATCCCATGAGGGTGGTTTTATTGTCCTTGCTTTCACAAAGGGAGGATTTGAGCTGAGTCTAAGTAACCTGCTCGGGATTATAAGGTAAGTGTCAGGACAAAGTGTCGTTCTCTAGGAAGGGTACTGAGCTTTTCAATCATATCTACCTCTAAATTCTGGTTGAGCATAGCAACAGAAAAAGAAAGTTTTTTTGGTTCAATTTTGATGTTCTTTCGTTTGGTGGGAGGAGGTATAGTGAGAGAGGGTGATGGAATTTGAGTTCAACTTCTAGAGGCCTATGCAGATCTATTTCTGTTCTTACCTAACAAGTGAGTCCTCAGACATTTGAGGGGAAAATCCATCTTTCTTGTCATTCCTCTTCTAACAATTAGAACAATAGCTCCAACTTGCTCATTGATTTAGGAGCTAATTTAAATTGTTTTACATCAACATCAGGATTTGAGTTTTCAAACTAAATGTAGTCCTAATAAACAGTGTTAGAAAAACTGAATCTTACTTTAAAATACAGTTTTCTTTCTTTTAAAATATGATTTCCACAATGGTTCTTACTCGCTCAGTGGGAAGACTGCCATCTACTGAATCAATAATACCTTTTCATTTACTACCTGAATAATTCTTAAAATCAACAATGTATAGAAGATCAAGTCATGCACACACACACACACACACACACACACACACACACACACACACACACACACAATAATGGTTATTTTGCTTTCTCTTTGCACAGCTTATCTGTAACTAGCTTTTAGACCTCAGATATGTGGAAAATGCATCCTTTAGATTTTCATATATTTGACCCCCCCAAAAAAACTAATTTGCATAGAATTAGATTTAGTTACTGCTAAGAAATTCTAAACGTTAACCTAATGATCTGTTCCATTGCTTATCAGGTCTTGTGGATGATCTAAAACACATTTTCCTTTACTCTCCCTCCTCTCTCACATTTCTCTTATAAATATAGGACATGGAAAGTAGAGTTTTTCAAAGCTGGTTTTGCATCTTTTATAATTATTTCACTTTCATTGTGAACATAGAGCTTATTGTCTAAAAATGTCTGTTGCTAAGTTAATAACAATATGCAAGGAGGATCATTCAGGACAGCCTTTGTCCTTCAAACACATGATTACCCAGTCAAAAGGCAACTGTTTATTTTTCAGTTTAATTGTAATTAGTAACAAAGTCTCTAATCATGTGGCTTTTTTGTTGAATATGTGTGCCCCTCTCTTGCACTAAGCTACCCATTTTTTTCTTCTGCTCAGTGACTCCCGAGCTCAGGGAATCAACAGGAAAACAGTTTATTTACTTCTCTATTGAATATTTGTTTGGTTGTTTGTTTTTGGTTTCTGGAACATATCACAAGGGGAATGAAAGTGTGCCCTGTTTTCTCTCATTCTGAGGAGCTACCTAATTAAGATTTAATTGTTTTTGCCCAGGATCTCAAAGAGGAGAACAGTAGGCTTAGTGTGGAACATCTCTTCACCAATTTGGTTTTATAGGTATTATCCTTCTCTCTATTGGTATCACTAGGAAAATGCCATTAAGTTTTTTAAAAATTCTATTGACAGGCTTTAAAAATATCATCAGATTTCCAAAGTCTTAAAATTTATAGTAGTCATAATGAGACATGGTCTTAAAGCTTAAAATTACCAGAAGAAGAAAAAACCAACCAAACAAAAAACCTATAGTATGGCCTTATTCTAATTAATTAATGTATATTTAAAATGTTTAACTGAGATTATAGAATATAATGATAATATATAACTGATAGAGAGTGTAAATGTAACATTGACTACTAAGTTTCCTTTTCACAGATTGTTAAGTTCATTAATATTGTAAATATAAAAATCAATGTTAACAATATTTATCCCTCTAAAAATCTTTTGTGGTTGCCAAACAATTTTACTAAAACCCCTATACATATGGCTTTACTTACAAAGGTTGCTTATGCCATAGTTTCCTAGAAATTCCCCATACTTCCTCATGTATTTCTTTATAACTATAGTTTCCCACCAAACGTTCAAAATGGGAGGGAAAAATAATGCTTTTATAGTCACACACGTGTGGAAAGCCAAGATTTAAAAACTGATAAGATACAAATTATTCCAAAGCTACTTTCATTGGAAAAGGTGAGACATTTCCCATGGGGAAAAATAGAAACTAGAAATTTGATATGGTTGAACAAAACATTTTGAAATGGAATTTTTAAATGTGATTCAGCTCAATACTTATGTTGCTTGAAGTATTTAGATATTTTAATACTCTCAGTATCTGTGATGTACCTAGGTTTATCCTATAATTGAAAGGACAACAGAGAATCCAGAACAGAAATATGTAAATATGTTCAGTTAAAAGATTTGATCCTCAGTAATCGGTGGTGTTTTTCTTTCATCTGTGAAATACAAGACTTGGAGGATTTAGTCGCTAAAGTCACATCTAGGCCTTCAAACCGATGATTCTGCAAAATGTCTTTCAATCGGCAGTAGCTGCATCTCATCGGCATCCGGCTTCTGTTGCTGTGGTAAATACACCTCCAATTATAAATAGGATACTCACACCACCCACTCCCCCCCTTCCCCAGTAATTCAGTTCTCCTCTGTCAGTCTTCTTTTAAGTTACTGTTTAAGTATATGATTTTTACCTATAAAAATCACATACTTAAGCACTACCAAAAAAAGGAAGAAAGAAAAATAAAATTGAACATATACTGATACAAGATTAGAAATTTCTCCCTTTGAAGGAATGTTCTCTCTAGAGAACACCTGAGCTTTCCTCTAACATTGGATGGTTCTCAAGCTTTTCTCAGGGCTTTTATTTTCTTTGTTATTTTCTTTGTTCCTTTGTTCTTTATTTACTGCCCTCTTATAGCACAAGCATGAGCCTTGCAATTATTTTTGCACTTCTAATGTACATTTACTTTTACTACCAATATTTTTACCATCACTTGTGGCAGCTTTGACTTCCTGCCCCTATAAGCTAGTCCTGTTTGTGGGACTTGTGGTATAGGTCGATTGTGGGGACACATGGGAGTGCAAATTTTTCGAGGCTTGAGTGTAGAGATGGAGATTAGGAAAAACATGCTTAGACTGTATTCTGCCAACTAAATGATTTGTCGGAATAGAATTTTAAAAATTTATGCAAATATTCTTTTTTTTCTCTTCATTGTAAATATCTATAAATGTTCTGCTATCATACCTTAATAGCAAACCATACAGATTTCTTCCATTAAATTCACTGGGCTTCTTAATGTCTCCTATATTCCATCTGGGGATTAAGGTTACTGTGAAGAGTGGCTTGGGGGTTGGGGGAGCTGGTCATAGTTGATTTCAATTATTCTTTTTTTTTATTGATTGTTCAAAACATTACAGAGCTCATGATATATCATCTTTCATACATTTGACTCAATTGGGTTTTGAACTCTCATTTCTACCCCAAATACAGATTGCAGAATCACATCTGTTACATACTCACATTTTTACATAATGGCATATTAGTGACTGTTGTATTCTGCTACCTTTCCTATCCCCTACTATCCCCCTCTCCTCCCCTCCCATCTTCCCTCTCTACCTCCTCTGCTGTTGTTCAATTCTCTCCCTTTTTTCCCCCTCCCCCTTGCCCCTCATAACCTCTTATAATTTTGTGTATCATCAATTATTCTATTTAAAATTATGTAAATATAACTCTGGGGCATTGCATTTCTAGTGGGATTTGTGCTATAACAATAGGTTATTCAATTTTGATTAAATCTAGTCCTGGTAACCATATTAACCAAGGAGATGTTTAAACAAATTGTCTCAATCCTAACAAGGGTTCGTAATAATGCCAGGCTCCAAGTAAAAAGAAAGCATGCCCCTTTTGTTTCTCTGACCTATGGTGAGGAATAAAGTTTGATGGAAATATTAATGACTAAAGCTTTCTGAACATAATTCACAAACAGTGTTTGGAGGAGAAATTAAAATGTTCATTGTCTGAGTAGTGAGCAAAAATAGGAACTTTTAAATTATGAATTGGGTTAACATCTGTTGGGCAAACTGTTTGCTTAGCCTTGTTTTAACATTTCACTTCCCTCCCTGCCCGCTCTGTCTCTCTCACACATCTGGGAATGTGGCTGGAGCACCGCAGAAGCAATTATAAAGCCAGAGTCCAGTTAAGGACCCTGACTTTTCCATTTTTAGCCTCTGCTGCAATGTAAGGACGTCCCAAGAGTGGCCTGTGTGGACTCCACAGGAAGGAACGTCCTGATTTAAAGTACCAGTAAAGCCAAAATTGCAACAAAACAAAAGAAAGACTTTGAAAAAGCCAATTGACACAAACAAAACAAACTAGGCTCTGAAGAGTTTATTTTAAACAAGTCTTGCAGATGCTGCAATATTTTCACTTGATGGATAGTGAAAAGAGAAATATTTTAGAAGCAAGAGATAAATGTAAAAAAGTTCCCGTGGAAACTGGTTCAAACAGGCAGGATATAGAGATTATCAAGGGCAGCTGCTTTGGGGTGAAAGGGCTCTGGGCTTTTTTTCCTGGGTATGCCACTTCCTGGTATCGCATGAGAGCAGATTGCATTGCTTTCTGAAGACTCAGTGTATTCCTATGCAAAGTAGGGATATGAGGATATTTACCTCATAACCTTCTTAGAGAATTGAATACAATAATGCATGTGTGTGTTCATCATGGTGCTTGGCATATTGTTAGCATAAAATAAATATTACTTATAGCTACTGGTCATAATGATATTGTTGAAGAACCAGGATTACTGGTAGGATATGGTGGCATCAAAGGAGTATTTGGGTAATCTTGATAGTGAAACTGTGGCAGTGATTTTTATGGTGAAATGGGAAGTAAAGTGGCTCACCAAATAGCATTTGATGGGACCATCCACTAAAGAAGAGAACAGTGCCTGCTTTGGGACAGGAACTGTTGTGGTTCTGGGAAGTTCAGTGACTATGTAGGTACGAATTCCAATAAGGTGTGGCAGCAGTCCATATTTTCTCAAAGATCCCACCCAAACAGTGGTGCCTTTAGACCCAAAGGGGTAAATTACTGTGATATCTCAAAGTAGGTTAAAGCACCCATTATTAATCTTCAGTCATTTCAGTATTCTCTTCTGCAGAAATTCCCTAAAATATTTCTAAAGAATAAAAATTCTGGGGCTGGGGATGTGGCTCAAACGGTAGCGCGCTCGCCTGGCATGCGTGCGGCCCGGGTTCGATCCTCAGCACCACATACCAACAAAGATGTTGTGTCCACCGAGAACTAAAAAATAAATAAATAAATATTAAAAAAAGAATAAAAATTCTCATGGCACTCACCAGTCTAAATGTGTCCAACAGCCCCCAGTGTTGTTAGTACAAATCCCAAAGTATCCACAAAGCTCTTTGGAATTTCCCTCGTTGCTGCAGCCTTATTGGGACCACTGCCTTACATGTCCCAGTCTATGCCATTCCCATATGACTTGGGCTCTTCTTTGCTTCTATAACTTAACTTATATAATTTCTCCTCTGTGGGCACTCTCCCTCCACCCTCAAACAGGCTAATTGCCATTAATCTTTTAAGACCCAGCCTAACCACTTTCTTCCTTGGGGAAGAATTTCCTCTCCTTACCCAACCCACTCCAGCTATTGGGGTTCCCAGGCATACAATCCCCTGTCTCTCTGTGGCTGTAGCACAGTCCTCTATTTACATGTTTGTTTACTCCACCTCTTAGATGGTATGTTTTGGGGGCCAGAAATAATATCTTGTTCATCTCTTGTATAATCTTAAGGGATGTTGTTGAAGGAATGAACTGTTCCTATGAAGCCCTTCTAAACCTGTCTTTTGTATACCAAAATGAATGCTCACAGTTTCCAATTTTTATTTCCTTGCATTAATACCAAACTGTTCCCCAGGAGATAGACTTCTTGAGCTCTAGGCCTTTTAAAAGCATAAATTGAGAACCCAAGAAAGTTATAGCACATGCAAGGTATACCAAAAGATTTGGCAGATGCAAAACTTAGTTTATTTAGTCCTAGATTCCAGAAGAGTCACAAACAAGTACCTCAAGCATTACGTTTGGAGAGTATCAATTTGGTTCTTATGCTTATCTTAGGAGTCTGAGTTTGCCTTTTCCATAAAACAACACATAGGATTCATTGAGACCAGTTGATGCTTTATTTATCATAAAGTGCATCACTGGCATTTGATAAATGTTATAATGAAATAACGAGGCTAATTAAAGTCTGGTTTCAGATATAAGCTTGTGCGAGGTGGGAAAGTTAACCCCTGACCTCCTGGGTCTACAGAAGCATGTGCAGGGCATCCTCACTCCTCTTAGCTCAGGGACTATTGCCCACGATTAGAAGAAGGACTTCACAGCTGAATTACAGTTTTACTCACTTCTCTAAATTTCCTCCTAAACATCTACAGTTACTAACATAACAAATTGATGAATTGACTGCTATTTCATTGCATTATAAAGTTCTTAATTTCCAAATAACATTTTAAAATTTTTAGTATCACCTAAGTATGTATATTCCCCTATTCCTCAGGATCTTTGAAGAAAAGTAAAATGCCTTTAAACACAAATGTGTGGATATCTAAAGGGGCAAAGGAGGTGATTCCAAGAAAAGGTAAACCAATATAGCCTTTACTCCATTGAGAGGGTGACTGAATCTTTAACAAGAATGGTTTATTGCCATTGACCTGATTCTTACATGCCTCTCATGTATCTGCCATACAATACCTCTCTTCATGATGTGAATTCTGTGAGCAAAAGAAATGTGTTCAGTTCATAGTAGTATAAAACTATGTCCAATTGTATTCCATAATGAGAAAATAGCCATAAATATGAAGTCAGTCAGGGCATTCAATTATTGCTCTCTTTCCTTTGAAGTAAAATGATATTTTGATTGTCCAATTGAAAATACAGTAGCTTATCTGTTCAGAATACATTTGTAACCTATCAGAAAACCATTCATTGCCTGGGAAATATCATTTTCCCTCAATTATGCCACTCAATGTGTTTAATGATTAACCTGAACAGAAGAAATTCAGTTAAAGAAAAAACGAATAGTTAAGTCTTCATTGCTATTGCTAAATTACCTCTCTCATAGTGGATGGAAAGCATTGACCACCAACCAAAACTAAATAGTGAATTTTTTGTTTTCTTGTTTTTAAAGCAGAAACTTCTCTGCAGATAATGTCAAATACCAGAGATTTATTTTAGAACAATACAAAAGTCTTCCCCCACCACAAATAAGGAGAAGATTAAATTTAAAATTTAAAGATTTTAACTCTGATTTGGGAAACAACTCTTTGATTTCTTAATTATGATTATTTCAGTGTGGGGTAGTATAGTTCTTGCAATCCCCAAAATGCACTTTTACTGAATTTCTTTAGATTCACATATAAATAACAATAATTTATTCAAAGTTCAGATAAATAAATAACATATTAACTAATTTTGCCTTTGGATTATACATTTCAAAATTGGAAAAAAAAATATTGGCTATACTTAAAATCAGTTCTTAGTTCATTTTTAAAACTCATTTTTACTGGTATGTGCCATTAGTAAATAAAACAAAAATAACATAGTAAATCTACTTTGTCTTAAACAGATGATATTCTTATGAGTATTAAGAAAACAGTAATAAATTGTATGACAAAGGTGATTATAAGTATTTAGATCCTGGAATGTTTGGGTCAGTTGTTAGTTGCATTTGTGTGAGTGCTCATGTGATGGATAAATGGGCTTTATTTATCACTCTGGTATTTTTGCTCATTATAGTCCTCAATACTATGGGGGATTTCAAAGAGCTAAATTTCTTTTGTCATTATGGGGCTTAGAAAAGGAACACACATGCACACTCATGCAAATATATGTTTTTTTAAAAAAAAGTTTTGAAATGTGTTTATTGGGCACCTCTTTTAAGTTCCAGGTCTAAAGACAGACAGTGAGGAAATTAAAGTGAGTAAGATATTTCTCTTCCCTTGAGATTAATCTCATGGGGATGATAGATGTCTATATGGGGATAGGGGAAGAAAATGCAGAAACACTCCTGAGAATAAAAATTCAAGGCTTGCTTCTATGTGCTTTTTCTAATTACTTTATTTCTACAAACTAAACTTCCTCTAGCCTTTTTGTATAAATAGGGAAACAAATACTAAATTCTGCTTGTCCTTGTAGGCAGCTGGTGAGAGCTCTCTGAGAGATTATTATCAGTGTCTTTGGGCTTCCTTTTGAAGCCAGATTTAAAGAAAAAAAAATACTGGGCCATGGATAGATACTACAAATGTTTGAAGGTAACTGAATACTGCTTTTCACATTTCCCCCTTCCCATTGTTCCTGTCTTCTTTCCTTCTGAATGGTTGCTTATTATACGTATTTTTACATATCTATATAAGGAGAAGATAGGCCTGAAAGCATTTTATGAAGCAATTATAAGATACCACAAAAGCCACAAGAAGAGAGAGAGCCTAAAAGAAAAAAAATAAAGCTTTAACAACAACAAAAAAATTTCTAGTTCATATACAGTAATTCAAGTGCCCTGGATATGATGGAATGGTAAAAGAACAGGTGAAAATGCAGAGAAATTGTGGCTGTTAAAGTACAGAGACTTCTTCGGAAATGGAAAAACCCACTTGTGGAAAGATCTCTTACTATGTTGTTAAGATAAAAGTGCAAAAATTTCAGCGTGTTCAATATAGAAAAATAACAGCATGGCCTCCATCACCAGTTACTTCTGTTTTATTTAACATAATATATTGTGATTTAGAGCAACACTTTTTAGCACTAGTTTAATAAATCTGATGTGTATACAAAGAGCCTGATTCTGAAACACTCACTGAAAGAGGCAATCCAGTGTGGGTTTATAAACCCTCTCTTTCCAAAGCTACCCTTTTTGAACTTTATTTGGAGGGGATTGGGAGTGAGGTTGTGTGGAAGAGGAGTGGATATAAATGTGTTTTTCTAAGCAATTTCCCTTTAATTAAAAATGTGTTTTGGATTTATATTTATTTACACTTGAATTATCAAAATGTTCCCTTGGAAGAATTTTTTCCCTTTGAGGCATCTTAACTCACCCTCCCGGAAGCCACATTTTGCCATAAGTAGAAAAACTCCACACCAAGAAACTGGAGTTTTGTTCCAGACTCTAACCCTACAATTTTGTGTGGGTTTTAAACTTGGCAAAATGCATGATCCCATCCCTAATCACAATCCATAATAGTACAGTGTGTGACAGTGGGGACAAAAGAAGGACGCTCCCGAAATATACCAATAAATCTACCCAGGACAGTTGTCTATTTTACTGTTCCCTTTGCCAACTGATCCAGGGAGGACTTTTCCTCCAGCCCGACTGTTCTTTGTCCCCAAGATATTAGATGACGACAGATTTTGGAGCCTGGGAACAATACATCTGAGCTTTAAAATTGTGGAGATGTTTGTCCCATTCGCTGTTCACCATTTGTTCTTAATGGGCAACTCACGTGCTTGGTTTTGATTCCTGGGACCTAGAACATATTCCATCTATGCTGTGCCCATGCTGCTGTCTGTATGACCCACTGGATCCTTTACCTAAGAGACAGCTTTACTTTACATTTTCCTTTCACAAAGCCATCACTAAGTTGGAGCATTTGAGTTCTCTTACCTCTTTACTGGACAAAAGAAAGATTTTTCTCTAACTCATCCCAAATGAGGCAAACATTTTCTCCTCTGTGGGGCTTTGATGGAAGCCTGGTTATCTTGACAAAGTCTCTTAACTTTTGCTAGCTTTGCTTCCTGTAAATGTGGCATAGCCCAACCTTCCAGATAACAAGGCACTCCACCCTCTGTGATGGTCTGAGGGCCTCCACCTGATTGTTACCCTCAACCTCTAAACCACAGTGGGTCACGGCCCAGGTCTTTTACTGCTTCTCATGGCATGTGTGCAGAGTGCCAAAGCATCAAAACAATGAAAGTAATAAGAGCATCTTTAAAAGGTATTTGTTAGCACTCACCCCATAGACTGAACTATTATTTAAGGGAAACATTATAATTGTGGTAAAATTATAGATTACCGTTTTTCTCAGACTTCCTACAGTTAACCTCTACCCATTATACGCCTATATTTGGACTAGTCCACTGAGCTACTTGGAGGAAGGCCATTCACTCAGTGCTTGCAACTGGAGTTATAGAAGAAAAAAATAAGAGCAACTTTTATGATAATTCTTATTTCATAAAGTGTCAGGTTATTTATAGCAAAATGAGACAGTAAAGTGTGCTTTCTTTTAAATCTGGCCTTTACTGAACCCTATAATTTATGGTAATATAATAAGTGATTTGAAAATAAAGATTTGAGACAACATTTCAGCATTAGTGTTTTTAAGACAAAACAAACAATTCAAAATAAAACCTAAACCACCAAAGTGAACTCTATCATTAAATGCCTACTTTTTGCTAAATTTGTAGTTATGGCAGCTCAAAATCTCAAACTCTTCAATTGTGACCTCTTGAAAAGTAAAAATAATTGTATTATTTTCTGTGGTATGAGGGCATTATGGCTCATTATTTTTTTCCCCTCCCAAAAGTCCGAGTAGATTTGCATCAGCTGCTATTAAATGGGATTAATGAACTTAGAGGAATTTAAATAACAGTATGAGATTTCAGAGATGAACAAACAGCCTATAATATTTCAGGCTCCTGATTCTGAATTATTCCAGCTTTGTCTCATCAAGGCTCATTGAATCTTATTTCTTTGTACATGTATAAATCAGTCTGAACTTTTTAGCTTGCAAGAAATAAATTCAATTCCAAAGCTCCTTTCTGCCCATAGTATGCAATCTACTAATACTATTGTGCCAAGTATAAATGTGAGAAATACCATAAATAATAAATGCCAGACAGTTCAACTGAGATCATTAATGCTGTGAAACAACTCTCTCACCTTCGTTCATTATTTTTTCTGTCATTTAAGAAGGGAACACAGCACTTCCCAAGGCCCATAGTATGACTTAAGATGATGAGGAGAAATCCCTAAAGTTAAGGGCATAAAAACAAACTCCTCCCCCAGCTCTCCACACCTCATCCCCTTATGTAAATGGGCCACACTGAAATGTTTTTATAATATTCTATGCTCATTTTACCTTTGCATTCTTAAGTCGTTCATTTGTCTTACCAGCTTTCTGGATAACTAGCAGAAATTCACAAAAGAGACCATGGGCAATTCTGGTGTCACACAAAGACCTTGAAGATTATTGGTATGCAGTCTGTGAAAAAAAAAGGATTGCAGATGTTGTCCAGAGACATTAGATCTGACATTACTTCCTCACCCCTTATTTTCACAATTAAATAGACTGTACGGAAAAGAGCCAAAGAAGAAGACCCCAAGATGATCCCCTGAAGCCTGGACTTTGGAGAGAGGTTGCCAGGTCTGCAGCACAGGCTTCACTGGGAGCCTACCAGAAAAACAGCATCTAGCTGAATCAGAATCTGCATTTTAACAAGATCCCCAGGAATCCATATGTACATGAAAGTTTGAGAAGCATGTTCTAAAGCATTTGTTCTCAACATGTGGGCTACAGACCACCTTACCAGCACCACCTGGGTTGCTTCTTGAAAAATTCCTGTTTTGCTCACCATCTGGGTCCCATTTAGAGCTCTATAATCAGAATTTCTGAGGGTGATGCCCAAGAATTTGCATTTTAAACAAGTGCTATAGGTCCTTGATGCTCAAAATGTGGTCCAAAGACAGACAAGATGAGCAGTACTGGAGAAGCTTGTGGGAAACTCAGAGTCTCAGGCCCAATCCCTTATCTGTCAAGTCAATGTCTACAGTTTAACAAAAACCCTAGGTGATTCATATATATATAATTTTGAAAATTATTTCTCCCTGTGATTCTTGTCCATTCTAAATAAAATAATTTTCTTAGCTATATAATACAGTTCCATGCATAGAAAAGAAAAGAAAAACGCTTTGTGATGATCAATCTACTGTAGTTTTAAGTGGGTGGGGGAAAATGGAAACAAACAAACAACAACAAAAACAATAAAAAAATCCACTAAACTCAATCACCAGGGCCACACCTAATAATTTCTTGCCTGGGACAAGTAGATAATTGAGGTCCATATACCATAGGTGTAAGTATTGAAAACTTTTAATCAAGCTAAACAATAATAAAATATTCTCTGTCTTCCTCCTTGGAAAATTTTACCTATTACCTGGAAGACCAGGTTTTAGAATCCTTGGGCTACCAGAATATGGATGGACACCAGCCTGCACCTTGGCAACACCTGGCTTAACTAGCGGTTGGACTCTAAATACTAAAGAGGCCTACCTGCACCCTGGAAGATGTCACTGAGTCAGGAAGTCAGTTCCAGTTTCAGGTACTTCAAGCATTCTTTAGGAGACAGCACATGTGTGTGGGGTGCAATGTGACTCTGAAACACAGATCCTTTACCCTGTGGGGAAAAATCAGATCAGAACCTGATGCTCTTCCTTTGATGAAAGGGGGTCCTGTTGGCAAGACTAGAGACTGGTGATACTGCAAAAATATCATAACAGAAGACCATGTAGAGTCTAGTTAAATCATGGAGCCTGAAATTATGCCTAATTTCGTATCTTGGATCCATCACTTAATCTCTGAGTGACTAAGAACAAGTCACTAAATTTTATGGCCAGTAAATAATGATGAGAATAAAATTATAGTATTATTGTGAGAATTAAAGTATACATTTAAAGTAATTAGCATAATGCCAAAAACATCAACTCAATAAATGCCAGGTATTAACCATTAGAGAATGTTATTTTCCCCAACATTGCTACATAGGCAAGATTTATATTGACAAAAGCCTTTCAATATTTATAAACTGCCATTTGTGATAATTAATGTTTTAAGTAAAGGAGGAATTTTTGTTCATAAGTAATGGGACATTAGTAGATTTTTAGGTAAAAGAGAAACAGTTTTTAAGGATCAAATTTCTAATAGGGAAATCAGAGACCAAGTTAATCAAGGAACAGGAAAGAGAGGGAAGGAGCCCAATTCTGGAAATGTGGCTAAAACTGGAAAAATAAAGTAAAAAGGTCTGGGAAGAGATGGGAAGAGTGGTACCTGGGAATCTGGGGAAGGAAAAAGCAGAGAATTTTAAGAAGAAAATTCCATGGAATGCTAAAGAGAAGTTGAACATAACAAGTTATTAAAAACTAACCCTTGAACTTCATAATACAGAGGTAATTTGGGATTCTACCACCAGATAATTCAGTTGACTTGAGAGGACTGGTTAAGGAGGTAATAAGACGGGAGAGCATTGATTTCTCTTTCAAGAGGTCCAATACAAAGAAAAGAAGGAAAACTAAATAGTCCTTTTAGAGAAAGAGAGGGTCAAGAGAAAATCATGGGTGTATCTTATTTATAGATATATAAGAGGTCAGGTTTCATTTTACATGTATTAAATGAAAGCCCACTGTTTAATACTATTAGATGCTGGAGGAAAATTGAAAGATGAGGGGAGAGATTCAGAGGAAAGGAATGGAAGAAAAAAAGAAAGTATAAATGGCACAGTTGTATCCTAGAGAAAGTTTCTTTTGGCGGAGATGAGAATAAAGCAAGGGAAAGAAGATCTTGTATACCACATTAGGCTCTGAAAAATGAAATAAGCCTAACAGGTAAATATCCACTTCGGACTTGGTTATCTGGTTATGGCTGGGCGGGCAGGCTTTTTTATGACATTGATTATGTAGATAATTGCTTCATATTTCCACTGTCTGGGTAGATACTACTTATGGATTTTAGATGTTTCCCTAAAGCGATGAACTGTCACCATAGTTCATGCCTTACAATAGAAACTAAACAAGGCTTTTGCAAAGGGAGAAGAAATGTTTTGCATCAAACTTCATGACATGCCATGCTGCTAATGCATTTTGAATTCCACACTCCAAAACATCTGGCAAGCCTCCCATGATTCATACATCCATTGAGAGCTTCTCACTCCAAATTTAGTTAAATAAATTGTTAAGAATGTGTTTTTATTATATAAACATGAGTTCCAAATAAATCCAAATACTCTTGGAAATTTCAAACATGAATCCCATAAATAGTTCTGATTTTGACTAGAATGGTCTTATGGACTAAATGATTATTTGACAATAATTTTAGTACAAAGAACTAACTGTTAAATTGTTGCTTTGCCTTTAACTATGGGGAACATAGTTTGCTTACAGGAAATTTCAGTAATCAATAGTTGATATTTTGCATGGTTATTTCTGCCCTACCAGGAAATATGTATACACTCAAAATATTTTGTTGTGTTTTGAGTAAATTTTAAACCTTGAAACTTTTGGCACTGTGCCTAGAGTAATTGTTTCCTAGTGAAGCATTTTCCATAACAATAATTAACTTAGAATTTATGAAAGTGTTAAGGACATTTTAACATTAAAACGATAATTAACTACAAAGGAGCTAATTTTAAGTTTACTCTAGATGCCCAATTTATAAATTATTTTAAATTCATTTTTCCCAGGACTTAGAGTAGTGCTCTCAAATTTTAATGTACACAAAAAAATCTCCTTGAAGATCATGATAAAATGCAGTTTCAGATTCAGTGAGATGGGGTGGACCTGAGATTCTGCATTTCTAATCCCCAATACTGCTATTGCAGATGACCTTTCGAATATCAGGGATCTATAGTCTCTCAGAAAGCACAATCTACAAATAGTTCAGTGAAAGTGTTTCTCTTTCACCTGTAATTAAACAAAATAATAATAAAGGGAAGAAGATTCTATAGTTCAGAATTGTTCTGATCAGTAAATATTGTTGATTCCTATTTTCTTTCCTGGGAATGACAACTTTAGGTTGGCATTCTTAAAGCTCAGACTCATTTGGTTTACTATTATTATTTACCACAGTCGTCAGAAGATTCATATAGTATTCTCTATGCTGGTAAACAAGCAACCCCTTCATTAGAGGGCTCATTCAGAGTGCAATGAATCCAACATGATGTCTGAGATAATGTACAGCATTTTTTTCCATCACAGAAGTGGGAAGGTGCTTCAGGAATCCCTAAGAATGTGTCAGAACTGTCTCTTACCAGCTAATCAACATCATATTTACAACCTGACCTGTAAACCCATTCATGGTATGTCCCCTGCCGGGACCTCAAACTCTGCTGCTCCAGTTCCCCCAGAGGCCTGACACCATCCTTCTTATGGTTTCTCCAGTGTGCCCAGGGCCTTTGCACTTATTGTTTCCTTTGCCTTGTACACTTCCAGCACTCTTTACTTCTAAGGTTTATACCCAATTCCCAGTTAACTCCTGCTTCTAATATATATCTCCACTCAAGTCAATTCTTCTCAATGGCTTCCCTAAAGCACAGACTGTGTTTAATTCCTCTTAGCTCTTTGTACCTTTTTCCAAATCAGATAATATAACATTTATATATTTGTTTTTTCCCTTATTCAATGTGCCCCCAGAACCAAGAGCTCCATAAATGTAGGAAATAGGTTTGTATTATTTCTCACTGTATATTATTGAACTCTCTCAGAATAGAGCAATTGAGCAAGGGAAACCTGGTGGTTCCCTTTTACACACAGCCGTGCTTTGCGCTTCTATGGAGCCCACCAAGAAGCATTTGTAAAGCTCTCAACAATAGTCAGGGGAAAGTTTTGGCATATGTTTCATCCTCACAATGGGATGATGGCTATTACTATAATAGAATTCTGAAATGAAGTGACTTAAATTTAAAAGATAAAAATTACATTGCAGAGGGAGGCTGACTTTCTTAATTCCACCCAACCTACAAGGAATTGAACACTTGGATCTTTAACCTATGACCCCTTGATCTTCTCATTGCACATGTCAATTTAGAACCTAGAGGAAATGTTTGAAATATAGGTGAAAAGGATATTTTACCCAATTTCAGATCTTATTGAATATTTAACTATACAACGATGACTGACAACTAATAATTATAGTAAAAGATAAGTTTAGACTGTCAAAAAGAAAAAAAGAGAGAGAGACATCAGCATGTCCCCAAATTTATGTCTTCTTTTACTCTTCCTAGACCAATGCCACTTGAATCCTTTTACTCCCACCCATGCAGGATGCCTGTAGATTTATATCCTCATTGTGACATAGCCAAAATTAGTCATCAACTCCTTTATATAATTCTGATGCCTGATACACATACAATATATACACATGTGTGTATGTGTGTGTGCATTTCTCTTTCTGTGTGTGTGTGTGTGTGTGTGTGTGTGTGTGTGTGTGTGTGTGTGTTTATTTTCCCCCACTTTAGGTTAGGAGTTCTTTTTAACTTTTTAGTTTCTAGGGACCAGTGATCCCATTGGCTATCTACATTTCCTTCTGGAACTTCAAATATTATGTAAAAATAAATGTTGTTTAACAGCTTTGGCACCATTAAAAAGAAGAGCAAAAAAGTATAACTGTACCCAAGATTAGAATTTATTTATTTGTTCTTCCTTTCCTTCTCAAAGAGATTTTCTAAAATTTAAAATTTATATCATGTACCCATTCACTTTCGAAACTCTTTATCTCTCCAATACAAAATAAAGTAAGAAATCATTCAGTAAAGCCTATCTGTATCAGGTTAATCCTGGTAATAACTATTTGGAAGGTTCAAAGATGCTGATGAGAGAAATATACAGGAGTTCCACACATGAAGACTTTAAGGACTTTGCCAAGCCTTTCATATGTCACTTCATGACAACCTAATATTAATGAACACATTCTTGAAGGGGACTTATGAATTAAGTGATGGTTTTTTATTAATTTCTCAAACTGCTTTGGCCTAGTGAACCATGGGCTTTGACTACAGAAGGTAGGGAGCATGGCTCCAGCCCAAATGCTGTCAAAAGATAAGAAATGGCTCCGACAGACATCAATCTGTTACTGTTCACAGGGCTGTCTTCCTCTCCTTCTCCTTCCAGTTATTAAGCAACAGTGTCAGTCATGGGCCCGTTCCTCTTTTCTCTTTTTATTAATGATTTAACATGGATATGTCATTACTGCTCTATACATCTTTATGCAGATGGCACGACTGTGCATTTTAATGGCAAATCTGTTTCTCACTTAACTACTGAACTGCAAAAAGACTTTGGCAGACTGGTTCCAGGAAAACAAACTGGTTTTAAAAGCAGCAAAAACTAAAACAATGCTTTTTGGCTCCACTGCTCATCGGAGCTTGAATAGTGATTACTCTACAAGCCAGAATGATTTAAGAAAATGGCTTATTAGAAACAATTTTAAAATATTAGGTTCAACTTGAGTACATGATAAAAAGTGTAATGTATATTATTTTTCGAAGAGTTAGACTGGACTCTAGAAATAATTTCTTGGTTTTTAAGTTACAGGATTGCTTTTTAATGATCTGAAGTATTTCTCATTTGCTAAATAATAGCAATAGAAATGTTTCTTTTATTCAGTTTTTAAAAGATGAAGTATTAAAAAATATATTGGGCTTAAATATCTTAGTGTTTAATATATATTCAGAAATGTCAAGTAGATGTACAAAAATATTTTCTAACAATAGAAAGCACCTGAAACAAACACAAGTTGGGGCTGATTTTGCTTACATAAAATATGTAATGATTTATGTTCTAATCTATACACAATGATCTTTAAAATGCCATGCTTTGAAAAATCAATCCATGATTATATGCACTTTTTTCTCTATATCTACTGTTCTTTCTGCCTCTTTCTCTCTCTGTCTCTAATGTGTATATATAGGTATATTTGTGTGTGTGCATATATATATATATATATATATATATATATATATTTCAATTAAAAATTTCTTTAAAATTTGGGTATTTTAAAGTGTATTTTAATTTTTTCCAAAGTATTAGTTTTTGGATAATAATAGCAATGCTTTTTCACTGTAAAACATACAAAAAATAAAACCTTTAAAAACTCTGCATGATCTTACCATTCAGTATACTTTTAATTTTCTTTACTTTTCTGCTTGTATAATCTACAAATCAGAAAGATGCTTTAAGATAATATCATAAAATAAAATAAAACTAGGAAGAGTTTTAATGATAATCTAGCCTAGCTATTTCCAAACTTGTATTAATTTTGAGAATGTTTTATTAAACAAAAATTCAATATGTAAAATAAATCAAAGAGGATCTGCTCCAGTGAGAATGGAAAAAACATAGCAATATCTGCTTATTCTATCCCCTCCTCTCTTCTACTCTTTCTTGGAAGAACAGTTTGAAGTCATCTTTCCAGCTTAGTTCCTTTATTTTACAGCTAAGAAAAACTGTTTCCATAGTGCTTATAGACTAGCCCAAGGTAACACACCCGTTAAAAAGGAAAGGTGGATAAGTCTTTCCTAAGAGGACCAATTGTTGCTAGAGGGTCAAGTACATACCATAACACAGAAGAGACCTAGAGGTTGATGGGGGCATAACAGATAGGATCTCTGTCAGCCCAATTGATATAATTGGAAAACCAGAACTTTCAGCCCAATATATGTTCTTATAGAAGGTCTAAAACCATAAAATATTTTTACTATTTCCTCCCAGTCTTCATCTCGATAAAAACCAACATTTGCAGGATCAAAGTCTATAAATTAGGGGAGAAGTTATGAAAAACATGACCATTTCATAAACAATTGTACTCATTTGTAACATGAGTTAATATAAATCCAGCAGCACCTTGAAATTATACAGAAGATCTGCTTTATCTCTTTCTCTCTTTTTTTCTCCTTTAGGTCTTGTGCATGTGCTTTTCTATGACAAACATAAAAATATAATCAAATAAAGTCAAGGTACTGTTAGCCTGAAATTTGTGATTTTTACATGTTGAAAAACAACATGGGACTAGAAGGAGAACCCCCTAAGGAGTTCCCAGAAGAGTAATCTCCTCCTCGTATAGCATGTGTAATTACAATATGTTACATCACAGATCTGAAGTCATCTGAATCTTTTTCCACTGTTTATCATTAATATCTACAAAGATTATAAGATCAATTCCTTTTGGGAGTAAGGAATTAAGACTTCTAATCTAATGAGGAATGCATCAATTCTTACTCATATGGTTTCTGACCACAACTCTTCTTTATATCATCTACCCTAGCATGTGCATAGCAACATCTATAAACATAAATCAGGAAGATATTATTTCAAGAACAGTGTATATATTTTTAAAAGCATCACTTACAGCATTCTTTCATGACAAAGTGTAATGTCACTTTTGTTTTATCATAAATAAAGGGAATGCAGGATAAATACTTGGCACAAAGTTACCTGCCAAAAGTAAATGTTGTTTGAATTTATCATAAGTGATTTATTACCATTATTATGATTCTCTGATGCACTGAGTTAGTTGGTCTCATCTTTTTATGGGCTACATTGACTTCTGTCCCTTTATCCTCCTCAACTTGTATCATGGAAACTTTCTACATAGTGGTATAAATCTTAAGGGGATGATGTGATGAATTGATTTCACAAAATGCTTAAGTTTTTTTTTATTTCCACACATACATATATCACTTCTTCCTGATATGGAAGAAAACAATTGACAGGAACAATGTCCTATACTTCAAAGTAAATTTTAAAAATTCAGTAATTCATTAAATTTATTCAAAGTTCATCAACTTAGCACTTACTGGGTTCCAGGCACTGTAAACACTGGGGAGTACAGTAAATATAACAGAATAAGGCTCTGTCCTTATTGAGCTCACCTTCATGTAGAGGTACTGACAAGCCAACAAACCAATATTGCAAATTTATCTATTAGATGCCAACACCTAGTGATATTTTTAAAAACCAAGGCTATAGAAAATATTAAAGTACTGGTACGTGCAACAACATGAGTATAACTTCTAATTTGAAGAGGGGTTGTACTCATAAAGGATTCAGGTTTCAGATTTTTTTAAACTACTGAAATAACTAGCATTTTGGAACTGAGAAACAAAAATGTAACAGAGATATAGTTCAAATGCACATTAGATGTAGTTCAAATAGCATATTAGCACTCCACCAAAAGAAGTTCTTGTTTCTTATTTTTCAAAACAGTTTTAGGTAGCAATGATGCCCTTAGGAACCAAAAGTCTGCCAGTTTTAATAGTAGGAAAAATGCAAAGACCTCTGAACATCCAACTTGAAAGCTTGACACTTTCCTATCCACTAAGCAAGAGTTATGTAGTAGAATATATTTTTTAATAGAAGATGTGCATGGTATATAAACTTCAGTTTCTTGAAATGAGCATCAGTTTTTAAAATAAGACAGACAACTCAGAAGATAATTTCAGAAAGACACTCAAAGATATCACTAAATACAATTAATGTATGCCCTTTTTCTGAAAGTTATTGCTATTAGTAAAATATTTTGTTATAATGTATATATATATATATATTTTAAATGTAATTATGTGTGTTAGTCTTTGTACATTTTCTATGATTGAAATACACTGTAAATGTTAAATTTAAGATTTATCCTTGTAGACTCAAAATAGAATATATCATAATTTCAATTTTAATTAGACAGTTCATTATATGTACATATTAGTCTAAACCCATGAATATATTGTCACAAATTACATGTAAATTTGTTCTCACATTCAGAAGAATCATCATGGACTGGTACTTTGTTTTAGATAGATCTTGCTTGCATAGATACCATCAACATCTAGTGAAATCATCTTTAAAAGATCTGGATTTATGATATCTGTGGAGTGAAAGTCACACTGGCTGACATCCAGTCAAGTCATTAAAATTTAGAGGCGGATCTTCTGAAATGAGAGAATAAAATCTTCTTTGTGTATAAATTGTTTTATTAGATAATGTGTTGATACCATAATATTTCAATTCAGGTAGGAGGCATTTTAATTAATATGTGAGTTAAAATACCTATAAATCTTAATGAAAATAAAATCTGCTTCTTAGCTAGATGCATCAGAGCCAGGCACAGAAGGCTGGTCCTTGAGCCAGACCTTGAATCAGGACCAATGCTTAACCCGAGACTTGCATAGGGGTAAAGGCATATTAGCCCAAATACAAATTTAGCAAATACCAACTTCAGGGATTTATCTTCAGTTTTTGCATAAAATAGCAAGAGAAATATGTCACTTGATGCTCAGCTAACCAACAGTTTAATAATGATTCTTCACATTATCAGTCCTATAAAATAAGTTGACATATTTATTTACAGACAAATACTTGAAAATAACATTAATAATGAAAAAATAACATTATAAAAGTAGCTTTAATTAAATAAAAGTTACTAATGTGTAAAACATAAAAAAATAGATTTTGTTTAAAAATGGACTATACCAGTCAATTTATGAAATAAATACACCCGATATTTTAAAGTAGGATAACAATTTACCTAAGAACAAACTGATTATGGGAAAGTATTCTATAAGGCCAGTTGTTTTCTTCTTCAAAATGTCCCATCTGTTGCCTCCTTCTCTTTTCCATTTCTACAAACCTCTAGCCAGGTCTTCCTCCTATATCACACCTAATCACTATACCACTGCCAAACTGGTCTCTGAATGTGGCCTCTCCCAACACAGCCAATTGCCTACAATTACTTATAAATTACCACTTTTCCTTGTGCTACTTCTCTTTGGTAGATCCTAATTTCTGACCAAATCAGACCTAATACAAATACTTTCTATCTTCTTCATGTGAAATGTGAGTTTTACACCTACCCAAATCTTTGAAGTCAGCATACCACAATCATTCATGCCTTGATGTCTTCACTCATCCTACAGTCCCTTACTTAGAATGTTTCTTTTCCATGTTGACTATCCCATGTCACTTAAATTAACTTTTACATTTCCAAATTAAATCCTTTATTCATGAAACTTTCTTTAAATACTCCAGTTTTCATGACCAGTTATTCTCTTCTGTGTTCTTATGTGTTTGAGTTTTGAATATGTAGAACAGAGGAGAGAAATTCAAATTCCTACAGGGTCCAGGGGCCAAGTGGGTAATGCAAATGAGTAAGTTGAGCTAGAATAGAGTAGAGTGGAGGGAAGAACATATCAAATCTGAGGGTATTGTACCTAGATGGAACAGCTTCTACTTAGAACAAACCAACTATTGTTATGTGAGATGCCCAGTATTGCCTGATTTGCCAAAATGAAATTTAAAAATCCAGACTTTGTGCCTGAAACATCACTATGTTTAAAACACTATGGGCCAAACAAAGTATGTCTTCATGTCTGCAAGCTGAATTTGCCTGCAAGACCACTAGCTTGTGGTCTCTGGATCTAGAGCATTTATACTCTGCTTTATAAATTGGAATATGTACAGAGTTGTACACACATACACACACAAACACACTCAAGATTGTTTCATAATCATTAAAAAGGCCTTCTTACTTTTTCCATGAGCTCTGTGAATATTTTCCACTTTCTTAAAATGAATAGGCCGATCCTTGGGTGTGTGAACAAAATACTTAACTATGTTAATGAGCCATCATGCATGTTTGAAGATGTCAGTGCTATTTGATGACAGGTGAGCCTCATTATGTAGTAGTTACTATACTGTCCTAAGCAATAGAAATTTATCTCTTTTGAGGACAGCAAGATCACAGATTTTTATTGATAGAAAAGTCATATTCAATCACATATTTAAACCCTGTCTTGATTTATTACTATTAATACTTAATTAAGTCCATTTGTATCTGTCAGCTACTGTCAGATATGTCACCTTTAGTAGTATTGTTCAGATTATATTATTAGTACCATGGGTTTTATAAGCAAAGTTTCCCACATAATTTGTTTCCTTGAGACAGATCTCTTTAGGAAGTAGTCAACAAACTTATTAGAATTAGAGATGTATAAGATCCAGTTAAGTAATTTGGTATGTCATTTGGCATATCACTTAATTAATATATTAATGTTTACTAATTTTATTAATTAATGTAGTAAATCTTTAATTTTATACATTGATATTTCCTTCTAAAAAACAACTCATATCACTAATTTGGATCTCAAGCAAGTTCACCTAGGAGGAAGGTGAGGTTGGACCATTTCCTGGGTAATAGGTAAATAAAGATGAATTTCTAAGAGAAAAATCAAATTCTTTAGAAAGATGTCTGGCCATGTGTATTATTGAATGTTAGTAGCGAGACAGAAATGATGAAGTCAAGAAGTCATGAAATGCCTGGTGCTTTTGCCAAACAGAAATGGAAGCAGTAGTGCAGGGAAACTCAACTTCCACACTGAGCCACTGTGATCCAGACCAAAATCTTGGGGTAATGTGACCAGATAAGAAGAGGCTCTGTGGTGGAATGTGATGATCATTATTATCCAAAGTACAGGTATGAAGACATGAATTAGTGTGAATATATTTTGTATACAACTGGAGATATGAAAAATTGTGCTCTATATGTGTAATAAGAATTACAATGTATTCCGCTGTCATATAAAAGGAAGGAAGGAAGGAAGGAAGGAAGGAAGGAAGGAAGGAAGGAAGGAAGGAAGGAAGGAAGGGGTTCTGGGGCTGGCTAGGTTACACAGCACTCTCTAGCTAGCAACACGATCGGTGTTGGGTGCCACTGTAGGACTTTGGCTTCCACAGCACTACTGTCACCCTCAGTGTCAAAGAACTGACAGTCTCTTGGTTTCTGAAAAGAGACAATCTGAGATGTTTACACAGTGCTGCACTTTAGGACAAAGATAGGTATCAATTGTTAAGGACAATCCATAGCATTTTGGCCAACTTCAACCTGAGGGGCTGGTATACTAGGGTGTGTTAAGTGGTACTGGAGTAGTACTGGAGTGGTACTAGAGGTGAGTCAATGCTAGCTCAACTCCCAGGTTTTCATTAGTGTTAGAAAAGGTCAGTGCTAGTTTAGAGACACTGGGAAGTTTCTCCTGCCCACTGCTCCTCCCTACCAGCTCATTGAAGGTACTGGAGAACTTCACAACCTCTTTCCTCACCCTCCCAAATTCCCATCTCTCCCTGGGGCAATACTGCTTTCTGCAATATCATTATATTTCAAAATATAATTCAAGGCTGAGGAAGTATTTTAATATAATCAAGCATAGGAAATAAGATAGCATAAGGTTAATCACAAAAGTTCTTATTTTATTTCAGACACTTAAATAGGCTAAACCTCCATCCTAAATTCTTCACCTGGAGTCTTGTGGAGAGAGCATGACCACTGGCCTGGTCAGAGAGGTAGAAACTGAGAGCAGGGAGCCAAAGGTAAAGAGTACCTGTGAGGGTAGGGGAAGAGCTACCAGCCTGAGTTTCTTTCTCAGATGTCTTCTTAGATAACATTCTTTCTCTACTCACGAAGCAAATTAAGAAAGTATTACATCTATGCATTTTCAATAGTTTCAGAGTTCAGGACTGTATTAATTATGTACAGATAATTATATTTGCTTTTCTTGCCTCCGGGATTAAGACCAACCTGAGCCATAAGAGGGAACATCAAGGCAGGTCTACTATGTCAAGATGATATTTTCAAATTTATACCAGTTTCAAATTGGGCACAGTTGCATGGTTTAGCATTCTAGAACCCTACACACCTTGATTTGCTTGCTATGTGGTACTGGGAAAAGTTCTGAAGATTTCTAAGTTTCAGTTTCTTTATCTAAAATGTAGTGACAATAGCAACCTCCCTCATAAGGTTTTTGGGAGAACTAGTTAATGTATATTACATGCCCCACAGAGAACTCTTTATGTGGTAGCTGTTGTTATTCTCATTAACAACTAGGCAATTTGCAGCCATATAGAGGAGCTGAGTGCTGTTCCTCTAATTCAAAATTCTTGGCTGGGTGTTTCTTTGTCTAGCTTTTAGTTATTTATTTTTTGTCTCACATAGTTTACTTTTAAGGTAAGGAAAGTTGACAGCTTTATGAAAAAAATCTGGGCATGAATTTTAATATTTAATTTACTTCCAAAATGCTTCAAAAAATGACTTTTTGTACAAAAGTTACATTCATATTGGGGTATGACTACTAATTAATGCAGTAAAAAGTTTGTCCTTGGAGAGACAAATAGGCATGTGACTATATTGGAATACTTGGATATTGTCACTTAACAAAACAATAATTCAAAATTCTCTTTGTTAATGTATTTGAATATTTGTGATTTCAATTTCTATTCACCTACCTTGAGAGAATGGCATCTTTGATAAGTGAAAATGAGAGGGAAGTCTTCAGGAAAAAAAATTCCTCATGTTTGTTAAAATTGGCTTAATTATCAGTGTCAAATGCTGATGTGAAAATAGATTTGAGTACCATATGTATGACATGAATGGGATAAAGCAACTAAGCATAGTCATAAAATCTTTTATTTTTCTTTTTTTCTTCATTTATTTTTTAAATTCCTTTGCTTTTTGAAAGTATAGTATTCATAAAAAGACTTTTTAAAATATATATTTGTGTAGTTATAGATGGATACAATAACTTTATTTTATTTATTTATCTTTATGTGATGCTGAGGATTGAATCCAGGGCCTCACAAGTGCTAGGCAAGCACCCTACTATTGATCTACAACCCCAGCCCCATGAAAGGATATTTTTTAAACACAAAAAAGAAAAAAGAACAGACACTAAAGTGAAAGTTAAAAAAGCCACAAAAATTCCAAAATTATTAGGAGATTATACAAAGGCATATCTGTAAATATGTATCTAAAATATCTTTATGGAACCACTATTTAAAATATGAAAACATAGAAACAAACTTAAATTCCCAAATCAGGAAGATTAGTTAAATGAACTGTTGTATGTCCTTCTGATAGATATCACACTGCATCTAAGAATCATTTGATAAAATGCTTATAAATGATGGTAAATATTTACATGAACTTATAACTTATTAATCAAAAAGTCAGGAAACAAACATGTACCACAGACTTTGCCAACTGATAGGAATAATAAAAGGTCACAGATGCATAACAATTTCAGGTCCCACAAGCAATTTAGTAAAAATTCAGTAACTTTCCTTGCTTCCCACTTGACATAGTATGGAGTCTTATAGGTTTCTTGTGAATATCCATGTCTTTCATCTACTGCTACCCACAGACCTTCCTAGATACCAGTCTGTCACCAAGAGACATATGAGTCTGACATTTTTCACTGACATTGACACTGCCTTTTTGATGCTGGGAAATTGCAGGAAGTCAATTGCTTGGGAGCTACAGTAGTTGCTGGTCATGCCAAATCTCTTTAGACCATTTAGAGCTAGCAACTGCTGGAACTACTTTCCCTAAGTACAGAAACTGTGTTATTTTCTTGATGCTAAGAAAGAAACAGATTAGGCTTCTAAGTCCAGTTCTCTATATACCTTCACTCCATCCCTTATTGTCTTTGGTGTGGGTCTCTGCCATTTGCTAAATATGGGCAGATATTGAAGGTAGAGAGGAAGATGTTCCTGGCATGACTAATGTTCTGTCAGAGACCCTAAAGCAAAATTGTCTGAGCCCCACATTTCATAATCTTGTAGGTCCTTCTCTACTCACAAGCAGTTCTTTTCCACAGTGCACCAGAATGACAAAGTCCTTGTAGATTGGGGTCTAAAGCATCAGAAGAAACTCTTATCTTTCTTCCCTAAGCATCATTTTCCTCTGTTGGACTCCTCTGAGACTTTTCTGCCACCTGGATTCAGTCGATGTTTTTCCATCCATTGGATATGTCTTCTTTTTTTCTTTTTTTAAACCAGGGATTGAACCCAAGGGCACTTAACCACTAAAACACATCCTCAGCCCTTTTTATTTTATTTTATTTTATTTTATTTTATTTTGAGACGGAGTCTCACTAGGTTGATGGGGCTATCATCAAACCTGTGATCCTCATGACTCAGCCTCCTGAGCTACTGGGGATTACAGTCATTTGCCATCACACCTGGTTTGGATATGTTTTCTTAACCTTAAACCACAACCTCCTGGACTCAGCTGTCTTCTCCCATATCTAATAATTTACAATTGGGAATACCATCGGGGATTTAAATCCCCTGGTGCTCTAAGAAGTTTCCATTAGTTCATATTTTCAATATTATTCCTTACAAACAAATTGTATGTGCATGTGTTCCAGGAACAATCATAGACAAAATTTATTTTGCATAAAATAACCCAAGTGAAATCCTTTGCTATCTTATTTAACTGACTCTTCCTAAAATCCTGTTATTCTTAGAAAGATGTATGGATATAACTTACTATATATACATATCTTTTCAACTGTGGATTAGATTCATGCATAAGCTCATTTTAGTTGAGAAACACATTGTCATTCTAGATAGAAAAATAAATTGAACTTGTCCATTTGTCCATGTAGCTTTTAGCCTCTAGGCCACTCAAACCTACATTTAATTTTTTATTTAAAAACATGGGTATCTTGTTTTACTCCGTAGCCTGGGTCAACATTATCATGGGTTTCTCTCAGTTTAGTAATTCAAAGAGGAACACAGTACTTGTTTAAGTCATATTGGACCTTTGTGGTCCCAGATTTCTAAAATATGGCACTGGGGCATCAGAAATGGCCAAAATGAACTCTCATGGATGTTGGTTTTATCAAAGATCCAAGAAAACCTTTGGAATAACTCAATCTTGAAGTTGTCTGTGTCTGTTGGAAACTGAAGCTTACAAAAAAAGATGTATTCTTAATTATCTCCATCAGAGACCAGCAGAGATTATAAAGCTGCATTAAGGACTTTAGGGAAAGGGGAGAAGAAAATGAAGGGAGGAAAGAAGGAGAGAATGAGGAAGGGAGGGAAGAGGAAAGGAAGAAGGAGAGAAGAAGGAAGGGAAGAGGGAAAGGAAGAAATAAAGAAGGGATGAAGAAAGGAGGAAGGAAAGAAGGACGGAAGGAGGAAAAAAGAAAAGAAGGGAATGGATGAACAAAGTAGGGAAGGAAGGAAGGGAAAGGGAGAAAGGAAGTAGAAGTAGAACACTGTCCTCTGAGTTTCATCACTGAGACTTTTGACATGCTGTACAAATAATGGACTTTTGGATATAGTCTACCAATAATGGACTTAGAAAACCTGTTACCTCCCCAGCAGTCTATTGGAACAGAAAATTTTCTTTCTCCTTGTTGAACCTTAAAATTTCAACAATTACAAATAAATAAAATTAGAGTAACTCCTCAGAATAAGTTTACCTTACAAAAGAACCAGAATAAAGAATTTCTGGTGTTCAGGAGGATCGTTTTTTAGAAGAAGACTTCAGTACATATTGAAATTTAAACTTTTTTTTTATTATTGTGAAGCAACTCTCTCCAAAAAATCTTGGAGTGCCAAGTTTCCTACAAACATTCTTAAAATTAACTATATGAAATTGTTAGAAAATACCCAATCCAAACCCCGAAGTTTCAATTGTTAATATCACAAAATAGGAAGTTTGCATTTGATTATTTACTAGCAAATGTTAGTGTGCTTTTAACCAACAAAACAGGGTGATATTGTGAACACATGTGTATGAGGCTAAAACCTATTTTTAAATGAACAATTCTTTAATCTGACCCTACCAGATTTAAAGCCAAAAAGATAAATTATCTTTTGGATGAAAAGAACAGTCCTCACGCTATGGAATAAGTAGGAAACTGAGGTAGGAAAAAAAGGGTCACTTTAGATTTTTACCATTAGCACACCTGTAATTAGAAGCTCATTCAACAATCCTTCCCTTTGGATTAATTAATCATTCAGGCCTTTTAATATCACTAGGAGATTAAAATATATGCTAAAATTGCAAAAAGTAATGGTTTTACCTAAATTTAATAACATTGTTTTTGTTTTGCTATGTAGAATTTAATGTAATTACTTCAAAAAGCAGAAGTAGAAATTTTGCAAATGGCATATTTTGATTAAATGAAGGAATTGAATTTCTATTTAAAAACTAAATATCCAAAGTTTTATATTAATATTTTCCAAAACATAAACATTTGCAATTACAGGGTTTACCAGTAGCAAAATTTATTTTGTTGTGAATTAATTCTAGCAGAAGCTACTACTAAATGATTGTAGGAAATTTTAGTGATACATGTCTTTATTTAATTATTCACTTACTTTTTTGTCTTGATAGATGCCAGATTTCTCTTTTAGTTAGATTTTAGAAGTATGAATTTATTAGAAATGCTAGGATAAATACACCAAAAATTTTGAGCTTTTTTCTAAGGCTGTTAATTAAAAATTTTTTTTTTTTTGTGTGTGTGTGTGTGTATAAAACAAAATATAAGAAGTTTGTATTTGGTTATTTACTAGCAGATATTAATGTGCTTTTAACCAACAAAACAGGCTGATATTGTGAACACATGTGTATGAAGCTTAAACCTATATTTAAATATTTAAAATTTAACCTATTTATATATGTATATACGCACACACAAAACCAGTACACACGTATGTATATAAATATATGCACTTACACAGATGCATTTATATATTTATGTAATATTATATATTACATTTATAAGTTACAAATTAAAATAAAGATGATTTTATATATTCTGTTTTGATAAGAGTCAAAACAGGATATTTTTGGATAAAAACTTAAGAGCCTGTATTTACATTTAGTTCTTTGCTAGTCTAAGTATGAAACCATTTGGATCTTTATTCTGCAACTTTGTTATTATAATACATAGCTTGAATATTGTGTTGATAAGGGAATATTGTATGGTGTAAAAAAGAAAAGAGTGTGGATTTGAAAATGGAGCAAGATAAATTTAAAAGCTTTAATATCAGAATAGGATTTAGAAAAGAAATTTGCTATGTATTTGAATACATGAAAGTATGACAGTTCTAATATCACTAGAAATTAAATAGTAGGAAGCAGATTTTCTTCTTTTGTGTGCCAGCCAGGACTGAAATATATAAATCTTGCACTTATAAATATACATTATCTCATTGTAGATGAACCAGATGGTAGGAAAATAAAGCTCATGTACCAAATTTTGGATACTAAGCTGCTCACGTTTCTCTGTGTTCTGAAGGTGGAATGGGAGAGAGGCTTCATCACCTTCCATGAGGTGAGCTCTGCTACCAAAAAGAGACAGCAGCTTAAAGCAGTCACCTACTAAGAACTTCAAACTGTCATCTGTACAGATGCCAAAGTCTTTAAATGGAAAACAAATCAAACTAAGGCAACTATGAAAGGACGCTTTTACATGGCAAAATTAAATGAGAATGTATCAGGGGGTCTAGAGATTTGGCTGTATTTACCTGTCACAGTCACATATGGGGGCAAAGGTAGGGGCTTGGAAAGTGGGGGAACCTAGGTTCATGGTAAGAGTTCACAACCTGAACAGAATTGAGAAACAATAATGAAAAATGACTAAAAGTTGATTTGTTGTTTATTATCACTGGGTACTAACAGTGTAAGTAATAAAATTCTCCCACTAGGCAGACAGTTCCTACCCCTCCCTCATTTTCACATACCACTATCCAGAAGGGTGCAGTTAAAAAACAGAAAGGACTACATAGAAAACCTTGAATTTAATTTAGGAATGTTACTAATTGCATGACTAGCATCATGATTTTGAATTTGTTTTAAGATTCTCAGGTAAATAAGTACTTTTGTTATTTTCCCAAAGAACTAAAATTTTCATTTAAAGAGGAACAGAGATATAATTTTAGAATTAAAAGCATAGAAATGTTCTGTTGTTAGAACTAAGAAGTAAACATCAGTATGTGAATATTTCCTGAGCTTGGTCCAGTGATATAGCCCAGAAGTAATGTTTTATATTATTTATTTCAGTGCCTACTTCATTAGATCACTCTCCCTGATGCTATTTTTTTCCCCTACTGAAATCTGGGCTTAATCTGAAGAAATGGCTCACTTCAAATCTGGAGCAGGAACAGAATGAGCCTAAAGCAACCATTGCAAGAAATCAAAACATTTTCAAAGATTATTGGGGCTATATCAAACAGGCACAAGAGCCAACCTTAAAGGGGTTCCTACTAGCCAAAACTGCTACAGTGTGAGCATCAAAAGGAGACTATTAACTATGATTGAAAAAAATGGAATGTATGAAAAGCCATAAGACTGCAATATTAAACAAATAGAAAGTTTAAAAATTTTTTAAGTTAAAAAATTATATGTATTCTTGTTGAATCTTGTCACTTGATCATAGTGGTACTTTTGACTCATTTATTTATCAGTGAACAATACAGAAATTAAAGAATGCCAAATCTTTAAGAAGACACTTATGACTGAAGGGGATATGGTATTAGAAAGACCCCCTCAAGTCAGGATCCCTAGCAAGACAAAGCCGTTAAATTAAAATGTAATCAAGTATTCTAATATCCACATCAGTAATATAGTCCCAAGAATATTTTTAAAATGAGAGAATACATTAAGTTCAAAGTTTTAAAATAAGTTGAACATTAGTTAAAGTTAAAAGGAGAATTCATTTTCCTAAATTAGGAATCAAAATAAATACTGTTTTAAAGCAAATGATCATATGGGCAAACACTTTGGAATTCTGAGTAGGCAGAAAAATGAGGTAATGTGTATAAATAGGACCCAGGGAAGTGGGAGAAGGGATCACTTCTTTTGTGAGTTATGGAACCACTGATATAATGATTATAAATAGCGTATCTCATTGGGGTTGTGGATTAGAATCTCTTCAACATCTTAGTCCGAATATCATGTACTTGATTACCTCAATTAACTGCAATGGTATTTATTTTCCTTGTGTCAAGTATCTACCAAGTCTTAGAGGATTTGAATTTTACACAATATGTATCTATAAAGAACTCAAAAATATACTATTAAGATATTTTAATTAAGAAATAATATGCATGTTTGATATTTTGTGTGATTATAAACCACAACATTAGTTATCTTTTTATGGTAAATCTAATGTGAGTTAAGAAGTTGGATAATTAATTTAGACTTGAGATTTTAAGTTGGAATCCTATTATGTCTGTGTTCAGTGTTGAAGCCTTTAAACAAATTTAAGGTTTGCCCTATTTACAAATTTAACTTGTTTTAGTAATAGTACTCATTAGAAACACTTTATCTGAATTACTTATAATTTTAATTGGCATGTCTACACAGGACATCAAGTTAATAAATGAAGTTTAAAATCATTTAATATGATTGCTTAAAAATCCCTAGAGTTTATTAACATGTTAGAATTATACTATTTGCAAGGTAAAAACCTTTATGCTTTTATTTTTCCCTGGTCTTCACAAGAGACCAAGAAAGCCACAGAGTTAGAATTACATGGAAACGCAGAACAAATATCTATTCATGCATATGCCCCCACCCTTATATGCCTTGCTATCCACATCCCCCACCGGCACTCCCTCAGCCCTAGTCCTGGGTGCCATAGGAGACAGAAACTTATGCTGTAAAACTTTTCCAGAGAAAATGTGAAAGTCTCAGGAAAAGGAAAAATCTTAATATTTTATTGTACCAACTGTAAATGCCTTCACTGTTTATTACCACCCCTTACAGGTTGACTTTTGCATTTGCTAACCAGAACTTCATGATTTCTCCTGACCCCAGCCCTCACCTCAATCGGAAGGGTATTCTTAGGCTAAGTTATATTCAAAAGAAATCCTGAAAGTGGATAGATTAAGAAACTAGACTGTGGTGTCAAGGCCCTCTGGGAGTAAACACAACTTCTTTTCTCTCTTCAAAATAATTAAAAGTAAACAATAAATTCTAACTTTACATTAGGAGTCTTTGATATTTTTCCCACAATAATGCCTATATGAATGTTTCTACTTTCTATCTGCAAAGAAATTAAAGCCATGATGAGCTTGAGACAGACTTTAAGAAATAAAGTAGCTCTCCTCTGTTTCTATCAGACAACACTCCTTTAGACGAGGGTCATATCTAATGAATGAATTTGCTGGTCCTTTTGTCCTCACTCCCAGCTTAAGTGCCTCATATATTTTGGCATTATAAAAGTTTTCTCTGGGGCTGAGGCTGTAGCTCAGCGGTAGAGCACTAGCATGTGTGAGGCCCTGGGTTCGATCACCAGTATCACATAAAAAACTAAATAACCAAATAAAAGTATTGTGTCTGTCTACAACTAAAAATAATTTTTTAAAGTTTTCTCTCACTATAACATTAGAAATTCTAAGAAATATATCTATTATTTTTATAATCTTCATAAAGAAGTTTTAATTTATAGTTATGATGATTTTTGGAGGACCACTAGTTTATAGAGAAAAACATTTTCATACATATACACACAAGCACACACACACAAGAACATCATACTTCACATGTGATACAAACATATGGATTACTTTTGGCTTAGTTTTCAACATTTAATGAATGCTTGCTGTTTATTATTTGTTCTAAGCACTTACTCATATTTATTCATTAAACATTCAAAACTATGACAGGTACTAGCACTAGGCTCATTTTATAGAGAGGGAAGTGAAGGGATAAAGGGGTAAAGTAACTTGCCAACATAGTTCTGATCACTTAGTTAAGAATTAAATGTATCAGGGATCCAAACAAAGGCATTCTGCTTCTGAGCCTCTGTTTCTAGCATAATGAAATACGCCTTCTAAACAACGACACTTTTTACTTTGTGAAATGAAAAGCAGAATGATTTAAATTAAGATTCAATTATCATTTATTACTGTGTAGTTTCTGGAGTAGTTTGAAGAATTTAGATGCTGCACCTTTCTTAGTACTCCTGGAAATAAAAGTCCTTCCTGTGGCATTGTTATGGTTTGGATGTGAGATATCCCCCAAAAGCTCATGTGCCAGACAATGCAAGAAGGTTCAGAGGAGAAATGATTGGGTTGTAAAAGTCTTAACCCAATCAGTGAATTAATCCCCTGATAGGGGTTAACTGAGTGATAACTGAAGTGGTAGGGTATGACCAGAGGAGGTGGAAATTGGGGTGTGAATGGGGTATATATATTTTTATCTGTCAAGTGAAGTCTCTTTTTCTGCTTTCTGCTCACATCACAACTTAAGCTGCTTCCCACCACCACACTCTCCTGCCATGATCTCCCTCCATGATGTTCAGCCTGGCCTCCAACCCTGAAGAGTGGAGCCAGCCTTCTATGGACTAAGACCTCTGTAGCTGTGAGCCCTCAAATAAACTTTTCCTCCTCTATGATGGTTCTGGTCAGATCCTTTTAGTCACAGCAGGAAAAAAAAAAAAAAGCTCACTAACACAGGCATTATTCTTTGGCTGCACTTCAGTGTCACCAGGATAAGTTCAGGAATTTCCCTGACATCATTTGGTCTAATGGTTCACCAGAATTCACATGCTCTCAGCCTTCTAATCAAAGTCAGCTGATACTATTTAGGTTCCTTCTTTACGTTTTTAATTTTTTAAAGATAAAAATGCATCTTGCTGAGGACCTAAATGCCAATTTCATGTGCATTAAAACATCAGAATTCCTATTAAAGATTATAGTGAGAATGCTGGCAGACCCTTCCTTGCTTCAGGGCTGGGTGGGTGGTACTACTGTAAGTATGTGTCATCATGGCATATTTGTGCAATAAAACTTAAATCTTGGTCAGGAATCAGATAGAAACTTGATATTTTTGATTCACTCTTCTCTGTTATTGCTTATCATCCTTGAAGATATATTTTTGGCATCTTCAAAATAAGGAATCTGGTTCTTATTGCTTTAGGCTATATAAATACACCCTGTTTATATTAAAATGATAAGCAAATATACTTAAAGTTGGAAAACATGACCACAGAAAACATTTTTCCCCCTCTATTTTTGAAAACACTGATATAATTTTATTTTCACTAAACTTTTGCCCATGGCCAAAAGAACCTTTTCCACACTGAAACACTTTCATATTGCTTTCATGTGGCCTGAATAGATTCTGTTATAAATATTATTTTGGTTATAAAAATATGAAAGTACATATTTTATGAGCATATAACACTGAAATAGTATCTGTTGATATTGTAATCCTATTTTTTTAAAGCTTTACTAGTGTTTCAGTGCTTTATCTTGCAAAATAACTAGTTGTTAAGATAGCAAAATAAAGTGGAAAGAGGAGGCAAGAAGATATGGATTTGACTTTTGCATTAACTAGCTGTATAACTAGGAACAAGTCCTTTAATCACCTTGAACTTCAGTTACTTTATATTTAGAAAGAATGATAATCCCTACTCCTAAGGTAGTTATGAAGTGTACAAAATTGACACATATTAAAATCCTTGTGGGGCTGGGTTTGTGGCTCAGCGGTAGAGTTCATGCAGGGCCCTGGGTTTGATCTTCAGTATCACATAAAAATAAATAAATAAAATAAAGGTACTGTGTCCAACTACAACTTAAAATATATTTTAAAAAATCCTCATTGAGAAGATTTTCAATATTCTCTCTCCATCTCTCTAACTTCCACAAATTTAGCTAACTCAGTTAAAAGCAATTTATTTATGTTTGAACATCCATTCACAATTTTGAAAACTACATATAAACCATACTAAGAAGCGTTTTACTCTTCCTATTTTTAAAAAGCAAGTTTGCTCTTCATATAGATTTACAATGTTTGCATTCTTTCTGTGCATCTTTGGCTTGTTTTATAGTTTTGGAAGCATTAGCAGCACTATGTTTTTTAGATAACAAGTTCATCATAGATAAGATTATTTAAAATATTTAAATTCTAAATAATAAATTATAACACTTTTGTGTCAATTAATATTTTCTTCTCCTTGGGTTTCTTGTGAATGATTCCCTTTTAATTCCTGTGATTAGATCGTAATTAAATTATTCTTGCTATGTAAATTATAGACAAATCTCTGATTATAGCAGATACTTTGGTGTCCTGAATCCCATCCCCACTGCTTTCTCTAATTTTAGCCATAATCTCAGATTCATGCAGTGTTGCACTTCAAGCTATGTTCCCATTTCTGCTTTCTGCCTTCCAAGCCAAGAAAGTCACTGGAACCTACTTGGCCTCTGTACACTGTAGGCCTGAAACCCTAGAGGAGTTTCCCCCCAGCCTTCTTGACCAAATGAAAATGAGAACCATTTGATAAGTACCCCAACTTTTATCCTTCCAGAAGTTCATATTGTATCCTATTCAGAGATCCTGATGGAGTCAAGCCCCAATTGTCTACAGCAGTGGTTCACTCAATTCACTCTCATATTGGATTTTCCTTCTTTTCTGCCTCATTCTTTCTGCTCCCTCACTCCTGCTTTCTGGGACTATCTCTGAAATAAAGTACCCACACCCAAGTCCTTGTCTCAGGCTTTGCTTTTCAATGAATCCAGTCAAAGACCCTGACCTTTCAGCTTCCTCTTAAATTTTTTTTCTAAAAATTGTTTTAATTGATTTAAAAAAATAAATGACAGAGGAATGCATTAAAATTCTTATTACACATATACAGCACAATTTTTCGTATCTCTGGTTGTATATAAAGTATGTTCACACCAATTCATGTCTTCATACATGTACTTTGGATAATGATAATGACTCCCTTTTCCCTCCAGGATGAAGGCCAAATTCTTTAGCAAGATTGCCAAGAACTTTGCTCAAGAAACTAACCTAGGCTGGATCTCCTACTCATTATCACATATACCTCCTAAACTCTAGCAATACTGCACAACTTGTTCCTGTTGACTATACTATGTTCTCAAATACCTTTGTGTCCTGATACATGCCTTTCTTGCACCAGCATACTCTTTCCTCCCTCATTTGTCTTTCTATCCTCAATTTGCTAGTACTACTACAACATCAGCCAAATCAGGCATTCCTATGTACATGCCATACTCCCATAATATTACCATTCTGTTTAACCATACTTATAGCTTCTGATGTCAGAAATGGCAAAAATTGGTGTATACTTAGCATGATCAACTAGGAAGAAGTTCCATACGAGGAAAAAGAGAATTGGGTCAATGGCTTGGAGTCAGGTTGCCAAATTTATCAAGTAAATATAGTTAAATGTAAAATTCAGATATTCAGAAAAATAACACTTTAACGTGTTATTATTATGAATACAGTCATTATAATATAATATCAGATTTTTCAAGTTTTCCAGGAACAACCTTCTGGTGTATTCAAAACTAGGATGGGGTTATGGAGACTGGACTTCTGTTTTGAGATCCCTTATAGCCATCACCTTTCAATTGAGTTTCATTGTTCTTGAAATGAATTATACACATAATTTTTACAAGGCATGATGAGCTCCCACATGAGTTAAACCATACTTCAGGGAAACAGATTTAGAGCTGAACTAAGAGAGCCTAAGTATTATACTTTTTAATTTATTAGTATCTTGTGATGAGTACCAAAACCACATAAAAAGAGTCTTTCAAATAGTAAGAACAATAAAAGTAATGACTATATTTAACTCTAAAGTTTAAGTTTTTCTTTAATCTATTATCAAATATTTGATTGGTTGTTATCCATGTTAGTGTATAAAATTCAAACCACAAATGAAAAAAATATTTCTTAGCAATTGGGTTGAACCCTTCATTCCCTAGAAAATTCAACATATTTGAGGGGGGCATAATTTTAAAAATTTTATTAGAATCTGAAAAAAATCTCAAAAAATAATTCCCCAAATTTTGTCTATTTGGATTTGATCATGCTCCCTATTGTACTCTGATTCCTTTGTTAACAAGAAGACTTGGGATATTGCATCAGTTAAATCATAAAAGTGAATCTTGGAATCAAAGAGTAATATTTCAAATCCATCATTAGTGCTTCAAATAACAAAAGCTGACATTTTGTGCTCATTTGCAGTCAGCAGGAATTTGGCAGGAAGATATCAAGTAGAGGGTTTCAGAAAATTTTCACAGAAATAATGGAGTGTCTATCTGGTACTTTTACCCTGGTGATGAGCAAACTTTTGTAACCAGTGTGAATAACAAGATTAAAGCCAATAGGTGCCTAATCAGATTGCTCTTCTGCATCTAGAAAAATTAGTTATCCAGGACTGTTCTCTGTTCAATAAAGGGGATAGAAAAATCTGTGGCATTCACTCAGTTTTCATTATTACATTTTTCCACACTTAATTTCCTGTGCTGGATACCTTGGCAATTGAGTGGAGCATTCCTCACTACACAAAACCCCCTTCACATATTTGATATTCTCTTTAGAACATGAATAGGAGAGACATAACAAGAGCACAGCAGTCAAATCCATTTTTCTTTTGATTATCTATATATGAAAAATAATTAACTAGAGATATAATGTTCTTTTAAGCTTTTTGTGTGCAACAAATACTGAGTTTATATTATAAAACAAGCACTTTTATAAGTTATTAGGATATAGCTGTAAGAAAAACAGGGGCTCTTTTTCTAGTTAGGTGCTAATGGGGAGAAACACAACTAAGAAACAATGTGCCAGCCTGTGAGAAATCCTATAAAGAAACATGATAAAGAGCAAGGTGGAGAGGGGATAGTAGAAAATTACCAGGGTACAGTCAGCATGGTCTCTCATGAGTTGTCACATGAGATAATCTTGTAGTTCTTGGAGGAAAGAGTATTTCAGGTAAAGGAGCTAGCCACATATAAAGGTCTCATGATAGGAATGGACTCTGTTTTTGAAAATTGGCATGTAGCTAGAGGGGTTATAAGGGGTGGTGTAGAGAGATATAGGAGATTAGGTCAAAGAGGAAGGGGGTGGTCAGATTATAGAAAAATTTGTAGGGGCAGATAGAAACAAATTTTGGTGATTTGAAAGGATTTCTTTGTCTACTGTGTGGAAAATAGAAAATAGATTTTAAAGAGACAAATGAGAATGCTATGAGATACTAATCCAGAGCCACAAGATTGTGGTTTGGATCAAGGTGACAAATGAGAGGAAAGAGGAATCAGAATGATGTCAAGGTTTCTGGGGTAAGTAAATGGTAAAATACAATTGTGATATACTGAGACAGGAAAGTCCAGAGAACAAATTTGGAAAGAATAATAAGAGCTGGTTTTCATGCATACTTATTTTGAGTTGTCTGTTAGATATGCATGAGGTAATGTCAAATTGACAGTTGATATATTCACCTAATAATTGGAAGAACTGTTAAAGCCAAGGGGTGCATATGAGATTAAGAAGTATGTGCATTCAAGGACTTAGACGCTTTGCTTGGGTCTGCAAATGTCCAATGAGTAACTAACAGAAGGGTAAAAAACTTGGCATTCTCTGCCTCAGTTTTGCATTTGTCTCCTTTGTTCTGAGTTACCTTGAATTCCAGGAACAACAGGTCTGGTTGCTAAACATATTGTGATGAATTGAAACTAACACCCAAATTGTGATGTACACAACTTTTTATTGACAAGGCTCTGCTTGATCATTCTAAGATAATGATCAACCAGAATGCAATTTAACCAAGACTACTCAACAATACATATTTCTGAGTTCCTCTTGTCTGTATAATCCAGAAGCTCATATCAATATCTCCCCCAAACAGGGATGAGATGGTTCATCTCATTCTTCTTCCCAATATAGCCACATTGTTTGACATTCCTTTCCTGCTTTTCATGATGACTTTTTCTGTTTGGTTTTTGTGGCAAGTGGCCAGAACTGATTTGTTGACACCCCCAGAGTCAAACTTCCTGCCTAAGACTCTGTCAACTTATGAAGAGTATTAAGACACATGTGCATGGGTGAGATCTCCTAGAAAATATGTTTAGATAAAGAAGAGCTCTGACGAACAAGCCTCCAAGAATCCAGCATTTATTCCCATGATGTCTAGCTCTGAACTCTCTGATCATCCCTGAGGACATAGTGTCCCATAGGACCTTTGACAACTGGGGGTCTGAGGGATCCCGGTTAAAATAATAATAATAAAAAATTTGTAATCACAGAAACACAAATTAGAACAATGAGAAAAAGTTCATACCCTTCATATTGGCAATTGTTTTTTAAAAAAGGACAATATAAATTGTCAATGATGTAGAGCAAGAAAAACTTGGATAGAGCTACAAATTGATATAATCAAATTGAAAAGCTAATTAGCAATAATTGGTAAAGTTGAACTTTAGAGATTGGAGAGATGAAAAGAAAATAGGTCGAAGGACCAAGAAAGAATGGACAACCAAGTGAGAAAAGACTTTTTAAATCCAGTTGGAAAAAAATATTTCATGAAAGAAGAAATGACCAATTGTATCAGATGTGACTGAGAAATGGAATAAAAAGTAAGTAAAAACTCCAATTAGATTTTACAACTTTATGGTCATAGGTGACCTTACCAAGGGTGATTTCTATGGATTGGCAGGGGTGGCAGTGTGGGTAAATTTTCAAAGCTGACAATCTTAAAACAAAACAAAAACTCCAGTTTCTATAATATAAACACTCCCATTATGTATGATTTCAACCTGCCAACCGATATGACATTATTGAATATGGAATTGGAAAATAGTAAACACTCTATAAAATACACAATTGGATCTTGCAGGTAGGAGAAGACCAGATTGGCACACTTGTTATAGTATATATAAAAAATAAAAATAGACTTCTATTAAAAATGTACATGCAGCAAAATAAAATTTATTAATTTTGAGATATCTTAGAAAGACATATAAAGGCTACTTGACAAGTTTATATTCTCAGAGTTAATTATAAGGTTTTCACAATTGTGAAAACCATAAATGGGTATAAAATTTGGTAGAGCACTTTACTATCTAGCACTACTAAATGTTTTTAAATATTTTCATGGTTTACAAAGAGAAAAATAAATTAATCTCAATATTTAACCTCAAACATATATAATTTGATAAATTTTTATTTATTGGTATTTGTGTACTGTATGGGATTGTTAGGCTCTTTTCTTGTCCTGACTATGTTTTAGAGCTAAGAGAGAATGCACACTGAATTGGGCAACTGATGTATTTTGGAATGAAAATCCCTAATTTACACTTTCATTGATAAATAACTTCTAAGATTTTACTGGCAACATGTATTTGTTATAGAAAAAGTTAATAATATAAATAAGCAAACTATAATGTAATTATATAAATAATAAAATATTAGAAGCCTGAAATATATATATATATATATATATATATATATATATATATATATATATATATCCAGAATGTTATAAAACTAGAAATCAATAAGATAAAGGTTAAAGTCACTAGAAAGGTGAGCAAACAGGAATTTCATAGTGAAGGAAGATGTTCAATTTAATTTGTAATTACAGAAACACAAATTAGAACAATGAGAAAAAGTTTCATACCCTTCATATTGGTAATTTTTTTAAAAAAAGGACAATATAAAATTGCAGAGGATGTAGAGCAAGAAAAACTTGGATAGAGGTATAAATTGATATAACCAAACTGAAAAGCTAATTGGCAATAATTGATAAAGTTGAACAGACACAAAACTTATAATCTAGCAGATAGCATTCTCCCAAGAAATACCTGCACATGTACACTACTAAACTGAATCAGAATATCTAAAAGGTATTGTTTGTAATATCAAAAAGTGAAGAAAAAATATAGATTAAAAAATTGAGGTAGACTCATATGATGGAATATTACTTGCACTGAAAATAAACTACTGCTTGTATGTCAATTTAGATGAGTCTAAAAATGTAATATTAAGTGAAAAAAGTATGAATCATAATATATAGTATGATTCATACATAATATATATAGTATGAATGAAACATATTCATATGAATGAATATATATTTGATATATACAATATGAATATGTATAGTATAATTATATATGGTATGATGAATATGTATAATATGATGAATATAGTATGCTTTATCCTTTAAAAAAGCTTTTAAAAACAGGCAAATAAACAATATACATATATTGGTAGTTAAAAATATAAAGAAGTAGAAGGGGTCAATAAACACAAAATTAAGGATAGGAATTATTTCTAGATGGTGACAGGAGAATGTGAGTTGGAGAGGGGGTCAGAGTAAATTCCTAATTCATGGTTAATATTCTATGTCCTAATCTTTATTAATATAAACATGGGTGTCAGTATTGCAATTTTTAGAACAAACATCTGGAGGAAGAAGAAACAGTTGGCAGACTTACTGAAGAGTATCAGTAATCTAGACAGCCTAGATCTGAGTTATATTGATAAGAACGAATTGGAGAGGAAAGGAAAGAATGCAAAAGGCAATATAAAATGTGAAGCATTCAAACATGTTTGTGCCTGAACAATAGATGTAAGGAAAAGGAGGCAATCTAAATTGTCTCCAAGCTGTGAAGACCAGTGATGTTGAAAGATAGCCATGTTAGAAAGGAAATGACTTTAAAGTAGGAAGAATTAGGATTTACCTGATTTGGGAACAAGGCCAGAGGTAGGAATTAACATTTGAGAGTGGTTTGATTATCATGGCAATTGATTATATGATAGTGGATATGTATTTCCAGATAAAGTGTAAAATAACTGCATAGAAAATTAGGCTTAGAGAGGAATTTCCTTACAGAAGGAGGAAGTTAAATAAAGGAAGTTGTCTTCCTCCAATTTATTCTTTACACTGATGCCAAAGTAATATTTCTAAACCACAAAAATTGATCATGTCACCTTCACTGGCCAAAACTCTTTTTAGCTTCAGGATGATTTCCAAATTCTATAGCCTGCCATAAAATGCTATTTATGTTCTGATAGTATCTCCAGCCAGCTTCATCTCCTGTGACTACCACCCAGCCAGCCTGCCAATCACACTGGTGTACCTGCCACCTTTGGCACGACCTTGTGACTATTTTCCCTTCTTCAGGAGTGAAGGATGCTCATCACACCAGACCACCATCTCCTCTTCGAAGCCTTCCTTTCTCCCTTAAGTTGATCGAAGGCCGTTCTTTCTCACCTCACAACTATCTTTCCACAGCAATTATCACACCCTCTTATAACTATTTCATTTTTGTCTACTGCTTGAAGACAAGACTTTAATTTCTAAAGTGGCACTAGTTGTAAGTGCACTAGGTAGGTATTTAGGAAGTGTTTGCTAAATAAAAGAATGGATAATCTGACAGGTTAATAATAAATGAAATACAGCCAAATAAGGTGTCAGAAAAAATATCAGGAGAGATTTGAGAAGAGGACTGTATGGTCCATCACATCAGTTTACAGCCAGGCCTACGGGAACTGGGGAAGGAGGAAGCGCTTGATTTAACTGAGAAGCAGTTGGAAGAGCAGTTCCCAGTGGACTTTGGCCGGTTGTCGCCATCATTGACAAACCCCTGTACCTCCCATCAGCTCTCACAAGCAAGTTTCCAGCAGCAAAGCCCACCACCTGCCCAAGAGCCTGCAATCCTTGGCCTCCAGCTCCGGAAGTACTGCCTGGCGCTCCGGAAGCATTTCTAAGGCTGTGAGGGCCCTTCACTTGGGCCTTGCAGGCCTGCCCAAAACAGCTGCTTCAACCGCGTAAGTTTGGGTTTTGTGAAGGGCTGAGCAAGGGGTGTGAGAGTTGGGGCGTCCTTCTGCATTTTTCAAGACACTTTGGACACTTTGGAGCCAGAGACCATAGCCTTTGGGCTGGGTATGTGATGCCAACCAAGGCATTTGTTGCTGGCCGTGTCTTCACCCTCCTGTAAGTCCCAGCTTTGTACTCTAATAAAAGAGCCTTTGGTTAGTCTGGAAACAAACCAACAAAGACTTGCAGGCCAATAGAGAGGAGCTCTGAAGCCAGTGGCTTGGCTGGAAGCCCCAGGAAGGCTGGATGGTGCGTACCACCTGAACACTGAAGGATGAGTAGAACGTGGAGACATCCTGTAATTAATTTTAGTTAAGAAATCCAGTGACTAGAAGCGAAATCATGGAAATACTTTGGGAAGATTGTATACACAGGCACATTGGGGAAGAACCAGAGGAGGGCGCTACAATAAGAAGGAGCCACTAAAGAGCCAAAGGGCTGAAAAGTGGTCTTGGGTCACTCACCCTGGTAGGCAGAGGTTCTGGAAGGAAGAATGAGATGATGCTTGTATAAAGACATTTAGAATTAAGTGGAAAGGAAGAAGATGGAAGACTTCAAAAGGTGGGAGGTAGGATTCTCTGCAGATTGGTGAGGGCTGTTTGGAAACACTTGCCTTAGTTAAACAGGAAAGCAGGAAAGAATTTCACTGAAGAGTGAGGATCTGGGGAAATGTATTGCAGACTTACTATTGTCTGGGTGTTTCTACAGTACCATAGCTTTAGGGCTGGAAAGCAAATAAAAAGGTAGTGCTTACACCTGACAAAGATAAATTTCTTAGCTTTCCATTTACTCCCATTTCCAAACATCTGAATAACCTGGTATAGTTTCTGTATCCCCAGCCTTGGTTTGTAGATGGTAGTCATCACTTAATACAGGCATCTCCTCATTAGTCTGTTCTTCCTGGCTGTAACAAAATATTGGAAGAGTATTTTAGAACTAAAGAAGTTTATTTGGTGGATGGTTTTGGAGGTGCAAGGTCTAGGGGTCTCTTCTGGTGATATCCCTGCTGGCAGGGTTCTGAGGTGGCCCAGGGCATCCATGACAAGAGATAGGGAGTGTGAATGGATCTTTGTGTCGATCTGTGTGATCTTCCCTCCTTCTATAAAGCCACTGGGATTCAATTGTGGAGGCTCTCCTCTACTGACCTTATCAAATCCTAATCACTTTCCATAGGCTCTGCCTCTAAAACATCATAGTCAGATTAAAGTTTCTGTTCTCTTAGTATCTCAAAATGGCTATTAAGTTTCAATACATGAAACCTTGGGGGACACTCAAACTATATCCAAACCATAGCACCTTCTTTTGTTTAACTTTTAAAATCTTACTGTGCATTCTTTGATGCAAACAACAGCTTTCTACCTTTCCCTTCCCCCAGATATACCAAATATCATGCCTTTTCTGTAGCTATAATATTGATATCTCAAAATTTGAAATTACCTTTAATACATATACTCATGTTATTAGTTTTTGTGTCTGTATATTAAAATACGCAAATATTTGGCTTAAAGTAGGGATTTTGATGGCAGAAATAAAATAATTATTTATGAATATTTTAAAATATTCTTCCTCAACTTTCTATCTTGTGCCTTTATGGTTTAATAATTTCTACTTGAAATATCAACAACTAACTTTTTGAAACTGGGATGGGTTGTTGTATTTAACATGTTTTAAAATAAACTCCCAATGTCTATAGAATCTTAATTTTACAGTATAGTAGTTAATCCCTGCATCATACTGGCAGTGTTTGAATTCTGTTCCATCAGTTTGCAGTTGTGAAAGTTTAAGCATGATACTTAGTCTCTCTAAGCCTCAGTTTCCACATCTATAAAGGAGAGGTTTGAGTACTGTTAACTCATGAAGTCACTGAAAAGTCAATGAGCATGGTGCTGGCACTCGAGTATTCAACAAATATTTATTCTCAGTAGGAAAAATATAATGCTATTATTATTTAAAAAGCAAATTTTGTTTCTAGCATTTTTTTGCCTCTTTTGTAATTATTTTAGAATAAAAATAATGCGTATTTCTCACTACGGCTGTAATTATCAGTTTCTGGTATGTTACAAAAAAATCTGGAAAATGACACCAAATATTTAAGAGTTTCTCAGTAAAATTAATGCAAACTGTCACATTCAAGTATTCTGGATTTAGAACTACAAAATTGAGGATGCCCTCTTCCCTTCAAATATGGTTTGTAAGAACACTTTGAAGGTATGAACTAAATGACCTCTGCTTGGTTTGATGTCATTTTTTTGTGGTTACCAAAGAAATGAAAGCTCTGTAATTTAGGGTGAGTGAGCTGGGAAAGAATAAACAAACTAAAAATTGTTAGTTGACTTCAGGGAATGAAGTTAGTCCCCTGGAACCAGTTTTCTCTATTACCAAGTGACTCAGTTGCTGCTCCAGAAATCGTGACAATGTCTTTGAATTTGGTTTCTCTAAAGAGACTGGGATTTATTAAACCCACCACAGCCCTAGCTCTCAGAACCATATTAGGCATTTGTGAGAGCCTTGTGCCGTGGAACGTGATAGAAAGACTGCCAACATGAAAGGCAAAGCTGCTGTATATCAGGATATCATTAGTGGATTACTTCTATTTTTTTTAAAGAGAGAGTGAGAGAGGGAGAGAGAGGGAGGGAGGGAGGGAGAGAGAGAGAGAGAATTTTTTAATATTTATTTTTTACTTCTCGGTGGATGCAACATCTTCGTTTGTATGTGGTGCTGAGGATCGAACCCGGGTCGCACGCATGCCAGGCGAGCGCCCTATCCCTTGAGCCACATCCCCAGCCCCAGTGGATTACTTCTATATAGATTATTTTCAAAGTTTATTTATTTAGCAAACTGTAAATTTAAGCCTGTTTTATTCATGTGACATTAAAAAAGCAATAAAAATTTGAGTTGTTATTAGACTTTCTAGTGAGCACAACATTTACAAAAGTATCATTAAAAAGTGGCCAGTATATATAGAAATTAAAGAAATAGATCTTGAATTTTTTTTAAAAAAGAGAGAGAGAGAGAGAGAGAGAATTTTTTTTAATATTTATTTTTTAGTTTTCGGCGGACACAGCATCTTTGTTTGTGGTGCTGAGGATCAAACCTGGGCCGCACACAGGCCAGGCGAGCGCGCTACCACTTGAGCCACTTCCCCAGCCCCCTAGATCCTGAAATTTTAAAAAACTAATTATTTGTGTACTTTATAAAATTAGTATTAGCACAAAAATAGAAATATAATTGTGGTATGTGAGCATTATCAAAACAATTGGCCAGATGATTTTTTAAAAAATAAGGAAAAGTTTATTCTCCAATGTCATGGAAAAGTTTTTTTAGTTGCAATTTTACTTACATTATCACTACTTCTTCTTATTTTTATTTGAGGACCTGGGATTGAACCCAGAGGTGCTTAACCACTGAGACACATCCCTAGCTCTTTTTTTTTTTTTTTTTTTTTTTGAGCCAAGAGTCTCACTAAGTTAAGCTGATGTGGATGGCTCTGAACTTGCAATCCTCCTGCTTCAGCCTCCTCAGTCACTGGGATTACAGGCAGTGTGCCACCACTACCATACCCAGCCTCCCTAATCATTTTTAATGCTAGCTAGGCTTGTCATTATGAAATGATTTAATGTTGTGTTCTGAAGAAATAAAGAAAATAAAGAAATAAAGAAAATTTTTCTTGCACTGAATAGGCCTTTCATTTATGCTTTAATTATTATAAAATATTGTGCTAAAAAAATAGGTACTTTGTACTGTTAATAGACTTTGGAGCAGACTTTTACCAAGGTAAGTGGTAAATATCAACTTATTTGCATCATCATTCAAATCCTTATCTTGGAACACTTCCTTTTAGGCGATTATTAATTAATCCTCAAATTAATGGACACTTACTCTGTGTCGAGCCCAGTACGTGGCATTGGACATGTGTAAGACATGATTCTTGCTTGCATGAAGTTTTTAATCTATTGAAGAGGATATGCAAAATGTAATGACAAGAAAGCTGAGAAACTTACAAAAGGTTGAGCACCGAGTGCTGTGGGAGCATGCAGCAAGGGAATTAGCCAATTTCCAGCCAATAAAAATAGATAATATGGGTAGATGAGAAGCATCTTAAAACCGGTTTTATTGGATTTGTGCATAGTTCCCTTCAGTAAGAAAGCACATAAATATTTAAAGGCTTTAAAATTTTTATACTCTGCCTCATCCCCAAAATGATTTGAGGCAGTTAATATTTTAGTTAGCAAATTAGTCTTACAATATCTATAAAGCAAACAAATACTTTGCTGTGTCTTACCAATAAACTTTAAATAAGATAAGCAACCCCAATCTTTGTTCCTCAATTCAACCCTATAGTCCTTTCAGTTAACAGAAAAGAGCAATCCATCATCCCAAGAGGTGCATATCTCTGTGCCTTCTCACATGTACCACACTTTTGGTTGAAGGTCTGTCTTAATGTCTGCTTTAGCAATAAATATTTTTCCATTACCACATGACAGGCATTTAATTGACAATCTGATAAATGTTACCAACCAAAAAAAAAAAAAAAAAAAGCTATCGGCTCTTTTCTCCAGTGTTCTATCATCAATTATCTTACCATTCAGAATATCCATAAAATATTCAGATCACTATGTAATAAAAAGCTGTGGATGTATGCCATTGTGAGATAGCATATGTTCAGCAGCAAATGCTCAGTGACCTAGGAAGTGCTTCTTCCTCTCATAACACATGCCTTGGACAATCTTAACAGAAGTTCTGAAGTGGTAACCAAAACATACTTCCTTCCACGACAGATGATGCATCCTGTCATTTTTTTTTTTTTAGAAAAGTGATTTAATCATTTCAATGAAATGCTCTTTGAACAAAATTAAATTTTAGCAGTTTACACACTTTATACCTGATACTGTGCTTCTTTGACATTCAGCCGTGTTGATGGCAGGATATAAGAAAAAGCATTTAAAAAGCCAAGCTCTAACTCACTATGAGAAGTATTTTTAAAAAATCTAAATATAATTTTAATCTATATGAGAAGTATTAAAATGTCTAAATGTAATTTTAAAATCACTTATCCTCTCCGCATCCGATACTTCATTTCCCAAATGGTTCAAGTAGGAGTTGAGGACTAGGTGATCTGATCCTTTTCCTTTTTTCAAGACATTTTTTTAATGTAGAAAAGAAGTATGCAATTTAAGAAAAAAATCAGTTCACACTTGTGTAGAAAGAAGATTAGAATTTAACATATCAATTTATAAAGTTAAAACTGAAAGAAACAATAGGAATCAAGTCAAATCTTATTTTAAACATGAAGAACTGAAACCAAAAGTGTTTAAGGAAATTGCCCCAGATACATGAACTGGGGCAAAAATGAGATTAGGACCCTGCCTTCTTGGATCCTTGCTTAAATTTTGCCCACAAAGTTGGTATTGACAAATCTCTTCCCTATTTGTTAAGAAGTTTGGTTGAAATTATCAAAATCATTTCTGCCCTTTCAATTGCCATGTAAGAAAAAATGAGATCATCTCTTGAGTATTTATATAATTATATGGAAAGTAAAATGGAATTATCAGGGAAAAGACAGATTCAAAATACAATATTAGTAACAAAGTCAACTGGCAAGACTGACAAGTTACAAGTGTAGTTTAGAACTTAAGAATTCTTGCACTTGGCATCTTACAAATTTGAATTCATGTTTCAGCTTTGCAACTTCAAATAATTTATTTGATTTGCCTATCTGAGCCTCCTTTTCCTCATCTGTCAAATAGATGTAATAATATTTGCTTCATCAGATTGCTGTAAAGATTATACTAAGGTAGCATGTACATAACTCATTTATTGTATCCTAACTTACTTGTCTATGAGCATGAAACAATTTTAAGTTTTTTTCCTATAATTGTCTTACCCTAAATTGTGATAGTTCCTTTACTATCATGGTCACGTTCCATAATTTTAAAGTCACTTAGTTATAGAATGAAATACATTTTGATATTTTAGAATAACAAGCATAGAAGATTCACTCTGTGATTTTAAAACTTCTATCTCTTAATCTTGTGTTTAATTCAAAGTTCAGTGCTGAACAAGATGTCTTTATATACTTTTTTGTATTGATTTCTCTCTACTACTTTTCATTTCCAAATTCTTCAACATCTAGAACTCAATAACTTCTGGGACGTTCCTTCCTCTTCTCCATTAGGGAGAGAGATGATTCTGCTGAAGTGATTGGCTGTTTACAGGTATGAAACTGAGTCCCTGACTGATGCTCCTTTTTTTGCCTTTCTTTTCATTTATGTTGCTTCATGTCAAGCCTCTAAATCCTTGAGCTCCTTGGAGCCCTGGGAGTTGTAGAAAACTGAAGTGGAGAAGCATTGGTCTATCTTCTCTGAAGTGCTGTACACTTTAGTGTTTCTCCTCCACCGCCTTCTCTCTTTGGAATTAGGGATTGAACCAGGGGTGCTTAACCACTGAGATACAGCCCCAGCCCTTTTTAGTTTTTATTTTAAGATAGGGTCTTGCGGGTTGTTTAAGATCTTGCTAAATTGCTGAGGATGGCTTCCTCAGCAACTCCCAGGGGCCTGGAAGGTCTGAAACTCAAATTATCTAGCCAAGAATAAAGTATCAGGTTTTTGTGAGTTGGAGAAACAGTCCTCACTACTTCTCATGGAAAGGTGTTACAATAACCTCAATACGGTGAGTATATTCTCCACAAGACCAAATCTTCAAACTCCCATGGAGTAGAAGTAGTGGTGGGGTAGAGTTAGTGCTCTGACCAGGTATTTCTGAGAAATTCCTATAGAGCAAGCTCTCTGCTTGTAGCTACTTAAACTTAATTCTGCTAGTATTTGGTGAGCACCTGTTACGCACCTTTCCTAGTTACAGGTAATGTAGCAGTGTGGCCAATACTGTGTGCTGATTACTGAGAAAACAATCCTCATCTCTCTTTTCCTTGTTTTCTTTTATAAAATTCTGCTTATTGTCCAGGATGGCAATCATGAGTATCTGCAAAACTTAGTACCAAATGAGAAGATATGGCTCACAGGGTCTCAACGTTTCATGGAAAGCCTGCTAAAAGGTTGATATGGCTGACCTGTTTCCCATTCTGATCCGCTTAGCTTATAGTATTTCACAGACATCTCCGTAAATTAAAGACAAAAAATTAAATTACCATTTATTTGATAAAATTTTGCTACCTGGGCTGGGCTCTGGTAGGCAGTTTCTTTCTGCTTCATGTGCCGTTTGTTATGCTCACCTGTGTGTTTGTAATCAGCTGATGGTATGACTTTAGAGGATTTAGAAATTTTATTCCCATGTTTGATATCTGAGGGAAATTACTGCAATGAGATCTTGACTGAGTTTCTGTGTGTGTTATTTATTCTCTAGGGCTTTTCTCTCTCTCTATGACTGCTCATTTCCTAGTCTGGACTTCCTTCCTTGGTTTTCTAGGGAAAAAGAACAAAAGGAGACTCTGCAAGACTTCCTAAGCTCTGAGTTTAAAAGTAGCACAGCATCACTTATACAACATTCTTTGGAACCAGACAGCCTAGTGAGAGGGTGGGAGAAGGGGTATCCAAGGTCACAAGTTTAAGGAGATTTGACCAACAGGGAGCCATTTTTAACCATCTACCACAGTTGCCTTCTGACCTCAATGATTCATGTCCTCCCTGTATACACTCATCTCCTCAGATAAGTGGCCTAAAGTAATCCTGAAATCCAGCCTAGCACACATTTCCAATAACTCTTACTCTAGGTGCAGGGAATATTCTGTGACTAAAATCAGTTTTTTGACCTAGGAATGGCTTCATTTCTAAAGGTCTCAAGAGGATTAGTGCAGAAGCTGAAGGGTATCTTCAGGTCTATGTTCTAGAACTCATTTAATGTTACTTTGGCCACCTTCTCTTGGCAAAAATAAAAACTAAAATAAATTCACAGGCCTGCTCAGACTCCCAGGGAACTCTTGCATTTTGAGGGAAAATGACAGTGTCACACTCAAAGGAGCCTAGAAAAAAGTGACTCTTTGGGGCCATTATTATAATGATCTTCTCTCTTCATTCCTCTTCTTCTTGAATGGAATACAGAAAGGAGGAGGAAGCATCCTTCAAAGATGACAATCAATATTACATACACAAGATGACCTGGGGTCTTTCATAACATCCCAGAGTAGTTTCACCAATCTTGATATTATTTTTGGATTTTCATGTTTTATTTAAAAAATAATTCCATATCTGGTTAAGTGACTATGATGTGGACTTATTTTTTGTCTTTTTCATAACTTCAGTTAGCAATGATTTTGTAGCAGTGTTTTCCCTGGAGAAATCTATATATGTGTTATGTGTGTGGTGTGTGTGTGTGTGTGTGTGTGTGTGTGTGTGTGTGTGTACATACACACACCTTAACCCTATTGATTTTTTAAACCACAGTTCTTGTACAAAAAGAAAGATCTGATTTATGTTCTATTACATATATAAATCATTTATTGTGCCTAGCCCACAATAAATAATGAACAAATCATAGCTGCTGTTATCACAACATTTACATGGTATTAGTTATATTGCTGGAAAAACCATTAATAGATTAATAATCCATTATTCCCCTTACTATTAAAGTATTAGAATATTAAATAAAATAGTTCTCTAAAATTCTGTTAACATTTGTAATTTTAGAATTCTAGATAAATGTGCAGTGCCTGTGTATTACTTACCCCTGTTGAGAGGATAGTTCTTGGAATAACTTCATTTGAAAACAATGCATGATTCAATGTTACTAATGCTAAGGTTGTCTGAAAGCACTGTTATGAAATTTTGGTTTCGTATTTTCACATTATTGTTTAGAGAGCAAAGAATCACATAATTCAAGTGGTGAATTTTACCTTCAAAAAGTTGATAACTGGGTAAAAAAGCCAAAAACAATTTCCTTTAGGGCTCTATTTATATTGATATTTTTCTTTTCAAAATTTTCCCAGTTTTTGTGTGCCTCTCCTAAGATACATAGTTCTCCTTGTAACTTAGTTTTTTTAGAGATTTTTCTCTTTGAAAACTCTGGATTGAAAATAATAGAATCCTATTTCAATTTAATTTAAACAAATTCAGCTGGTCTCAAGTACCAGCTGCAGGAATTCAGTACTCCCTTTCCCTCTCTTGGCCTGATTCTAAGTGAAGTTTACCTCTGCTGAGGGCAAACAGCATGACCAACCATCTTAACTAAGGATTGTCACAGACTCTTTACATATTTAAGTATCCATGATCCCCTTCACCTCTGTGCATTGCATAATGTGCCCCTTGTCAGGAGTGCACCTATTCCCCATCCTTGTTGAATCTGCACTGTATTGTATATTGTTGTGACCAGTAGAACATGATAGAAATGATGCTGTGTCATTTGTATACCTAAGTCTTAAGAGAATTGGCACTTTCTTCTTTTGTTTTCCTGAAAGTCTACCCATGTAAAGAAGCTTGGGTGAGTAGTAAGTAATGACTATTAGTACTTAGAGGAAAAGCAGGGCATATTGGCCTTTCTAGTCATCCCAGCTGAGGCATCATGTGACTGAAGGCATAGTTTAAATATTCTATTTTCCTTAATCACACAGCTGAATGCTTTAGCCATGAGTGACTCAGTCAACTCCTCCCACACAACCTGGAGCAGAAACAAGCTGTTCTAAGACCAAATTGCAGCAATGGCAGACACTAAGTTATGGAGTTGTTTGTTATGTAGGAATAGGTAACTGAAGTAGATACCATGTGGCCCAGCCTAGGTCAAGTGAGGCCAGGGAGCATTATCATTGCCAGCAGAAAGGTGAGTGGTAGAAAAGATATGGCCACTGAGAGACAGGGCTATGTCAGTGTCTTTCTATCAGGACATGACAAAATGCAAGAGTTTTAATCTGAACAGAGAATAAAGACTGTTTTAAAGGCTATAATCTGAGTATGTTAAGAACCTGAAAAGAAAATGAAATGGTATGACCATTTTGTCTAGAATGAGTTCTGGATTTATTATCACCTTTTTATATGTGTTAGGAAACTGCTATCTGGTAGGCATACACTGGAGAGGAAGAACATGGGAGTTTTAAAAAAGTCTGCCATAACACAAATGAGAATTAAAATTTTAATTTAAATAAAATTTTATTTTAAATATTTTCTTTCAAAAGTATTTTAATTATTAATAATTACACTTTTGAAAAGCTTACAATTACTACCCTCCTTGAATGAATACCAACCTGACTTGACAATTAAAAAAAATTACTAACACCATTTCCTTTCTTCTCTTTCTTTTACCAAAAATATTAAAATATTTCATATTTATATTGGTACTAGCAGATATGCATCTTTAAAGGAATTATAATTAATCATATAATTTACTCACATATATAGCCTTCTAGACTTTAAAATAAAATAAGAGTAAATAAACATACCTTTTTGCTTCCTGGGTTTTTTTTTCTTTATTGAAATTGTTCTAATTTATTTTTCCTGTTCAAAGTAAGACACATGAATTACCCAAGAAATAAATACACTTGATGTGGACACAGCAATCACCAACAATTCAAGTGGTTTACTATATATAAAGGTTTATAATTTTTTTCCGTGGTTAGAAAAAAATAGCAGTGTGTGTATGTGCATATGGTGGTTATGGTGCCCACATAAAATAGGTGGTAGAGATATGTTTCGCATATATCACAGAGAATTGAGTCTACTGTGCTACCATAAGTAGAATTTGTACTCCAAAACCGTCTTCAGAATAGCAGACCTTCCAAGTCCTTGAGTTGGGTAGTAGAGAAGTCAGAAAACTTCACCTCCTAAAATATAGTGATCAGCACTTATATTATTAGATTAGGAGTAGAATTGTTTTAGGCATATGAGAAAAAACAGTATAAAATAAACAACAAATATCAAAATAAAAATAAACCTAATGAAAGGGAAAAACACTTTTTTGAAAGATGGAAAAAATTGACCATTGGATATATTTGTTACATTATCTCAAAGAACACTTTTCAACAAACTTAGATTTGGCTGTTTTGATGTGGCCATTTTAATGCATCTGTGTCAATAAAAAAGGTGCATTAAAAATGTAAAGGTGTCCTTGTTTATTATCATTTGCTATAAACAGTCAGTGTCTGTGGCCTATGCTCTGTCTCTACCTCCCACTCACTGCCACCATTGTTTTGGTTTTGTTCTGCATATTTATGTGATGTGTGCATGTGTGTGTGTGTGTGTGTGTGTGTGTGTGTGTGTATTATATATTTCTTTTATAATCATGTAAAGCAACAATCACATACACACATATAAAATGGTGAAGCTATAATTGACTTAAGGATTCGTTGCCTATTTGCAAATTATCATAAATCAAAAGAGTAATATCACATTTAGTAATATAATATATGCATATTATTTAGAATCTGAGTATGTAAAGAACCTGAAAACTTAGAAACTCTAGACTTGGTATCCAGTTGCTTAAGCCCATTACTAAATAACACAAATCTGTGAGTTGAAAGATGAGTATGACCATTATAATTTTAAGAGAAGTATAACGTAATATATATGATATGATGTATAGACCATTATATATAAAGTAAAATCTCAAAATCTACAAATATTTTCTTTCTGTGGGATGCTAGATGATGCTTACTGAGTAATAGGAATAATCACGAACTCCTACTTAACATATATCTGCAAAATTTTTCCTAACCCCACTTAAAAGCAAAATGTTTCTGGAAAGGAGTATTCTATTGTGATAGAAATTTTTATCTTTTCAAGAAACACAAGTGTTTGTGCACACACACCATTTAAACCATTTCAGTGACTTTGCATTCCTCTTAGGATTAGACACAGTCCCTTTCTTAGGGCCCATCTGGCTTGGGCTGTCCCCTACTACATGGCAGTTCTCCAACTGTAGATACTATGTGTACCCTTCACATTCTACCCTGAATTCACCCTTGGATTCATACTATCCAGCCTTTCCTTCAAGTATTAGCTCTTTGGGTTTTAGTCTAATCATTCTCTCTTCAGAGTCTACCCTCTCCATAATCAGTTTTGGCACTATGCATTATCATGGCCCAATTTCTTTGAGGCACTTTATCACTGTTGCAATTTTCCATTCATTTATATGACTGTTTACTCTCTCTCTATCCCACAAAGCTAATTTCCCACAAAGGCAGAGACCATGCCTTTTTGCTCATTATTGCATCCCCAGGGCCTTACGTAGTGCCTGGCACATTGTAACCATTAAAAACTATATAACTAAATGAATGAATTAATTTGAATAATAATTGCTGTTATTCCTGATTTTAGGACTCAGCCTACACTAAAATTAATGGTGTATTTGCACATTTCCACCCACCAAAGTTCTGTCTTCATTCTCTTTTTTTCTGACATCTGAAAATGTTTCATGAGATCAGTGTACTAGTATTATCTTTACTTTTCCTGTTTATTTTTAATGTCACAAAATTAAACTTGCTCTTCAAATTGGATTTGAAGAATGAGAATATTCTCTAATTGATTAATTAACAGCACCCCTATTCCAAATTCTCATACATTGATTAGCAGAAAGTAAAAGGAAATAAAACCAGAAGTATGGCCTAAAGTCTTGTAGGATCCAATTATTTAAATAATCCACTTTGAAATCACTTTCTTATATAAACATGTACAATCTTTCAGATAGCCTCTCTTTTTTTCCTCTACAAGTCTGAAACTAGGTGTGGCTATGTGACCTCATGAAAATAGAGAGGAGATTAGGGATTACAGTCATGATATCTTGTTGTCTACTGGTCAATAAGGCAATACCATTTTCTTTTGGTAGTGTTTACCTTCTGGAATTTGCACCTGGAATGATCATGTACTTCATTATTTAGTCCAGCTTGTCCGTGTCAGAGCCCAGTGGCATTCTTTGGCTGGTAAACAAAACACTTAGTACCTTATGTGTATCTCTTGAGTATCCAAAGGTATCAACCATATGCCAGGACAGTTGTGAAATAGCTTGCAACTTTATTGATTATCTAGCATCATCTAGATAATATCATAGTCCATAGACTCCTGCTGTACAACCAAGTAGAACTTGGTAGTTTGTCACTTACGTATAAATGGTGACATTTTTTCCATTCTCTTGGTTCTAGGAGATGCATATTGTTAGGTTTAAGATTTTATTCAGAGACGATCCAAACCATGATTGATTTGGAAGAGGCATGTTTCATAAAAGCCACCCAATCTGAGAAATGAAGTAGCATAAAACTTTGACAGTACACTGAAGCAACTTTAGAAGCCACATCCAAGTCTTGAATTTTGTAATTAATGAAAGTACAGATTGGAGTAGTAAAGTGAAGCACCCCAAACCACAAAGGAAGTAGGTATCAGAAGCTTGACACTAATACTAGCCCCTTTGGCCTTTCCTCTATGCTACCTCAGATTCATCCTAAGGTGGGGATGCATTGGGAAAGTCACTTAGGGGTCAGGCTTCAGTCTTTACTTTAAAAACTTGTTATTCTTGCCACAGAAGTTTAGAGAGAATAAAGAGCTATTAATGTATATCACACTTGACTTTTTACTCATTTCTCAGAAGTAAGGAAAAGGGAATTGGAAACTTAACACTAGAGATGAAATCCTAGTGAATCAAGAGATGTGTAAAGAACAGAGAATTAGAACAAGAAAAGTCACTCAAACAAATGGGGAGTAGAAGAGAGAGAAAGAGCAAAGAGACAAAGAAGAAAGGAGGGCAAAAGGAAGGAAGAGAGCATGTGCAGGTGAGATAGAATCTTGTTGGAACCCACAGGATCATTGGCCAGCCACATCATCAGTGGTAAATAATTCCTCTGCCCAAGTAGAGAAAGAATTAGAAGCTTTTAAGAAACTGTGTCAACTTCAAACAAGAATTGTTCTGGTGGGAAAGTGGAGATTAGAAACTAGATCAACAGAGGCAACTTCTACATCATTCAAACTGTAGAAGACATACAAGTATCCGGAGAGCCATCAGAAAGCCCAAAGGAGCACATATCTGTATATTTAATTTTGTTAACTCAGTATGCATAGCATTTCAGGATTAATGGATGGAATGCAGTTTATAAATGTCAGTTATAACTATAATGTTTACCCTGTGCCATAATTTAATTCAATGAAGCTAAAGGCTAGTAAATTTAGAACCAATAAAAGGAAATACTTCCTTCCATTGTGCACTTCACCCCACTGAGACCATTGCCAAGAGGTCATTGACACAGTGCCAGCTTTGGGTAGGAATTTGACAGGCCTCAATTGGATATATATCTAGCCAGTCAAAGTGGAGGTGATTTAAGAGTTACAAAATCCTGTGCTTTAGGTATTAATGAAAGCCTATGCTAGGGTCAGGGAGGTCCTTCACCCCCTTTACTCTTCGCAGTGTAAGATGTATTAATCACAGCTGGCTTTTAGTGAAGGGATGTATAGTGTATATCAGCTTACAGAAGAGCCATCTTCTGTACCATGTAAGTGCTGAATTTCCCCCTGCATCGAAACCCTCTGCTTCTTTCTGTCAGGAAAGGAATCTATGAAAGGGCAGGAGACCCCATGGAAGTTCCTTCCTACTGCCTGAAATAAAGCCTCCCAAGTTTCCCGGAAGATTGGGTGTGAGATATCTTGGGATCTGTAACCTTCTCTCCCACTAATTTCTCAACCAGATGTCTTTTCGTGTTAGAAATACCAGTAACTTCCTTGGAAATAAAGGGATAGGGCAGACAGCCCTTAGTCCTGTTCCTTCCCATTTAGCTCAGAGTAAGATCAGTGGAGAAAGTCCATGCCATGTGCCAGGAAACATCTAAACCTGAGGATATAGGGGTGTACCTCTAGGGACATTGTGGAAGTGCAGAAGAGGCATTCCAAATATTTGCATACTAAAATACATTGTTTAGTTTTACACTTTTTTCCTTATATTATAGCTAGAACATTATAATGATTTTTAAAAGTTCTGCTATATTATTTATGAATTTACAAAATATTTGTGGTAAAAGAGGAACATTAGATCAGAGTTTCACAATCGCAGATTAGAGCATGACTTTTAACATTCACATATAGTTGAGTGAAATTTCCCAGCCGAGTATTTAGGTTTTTTGCTCTGTCTTTTGATTTCTTCAAACTCATTGGTTACTCATTAATTCTTCTGTTTCGGTTAAATAGAGGAGACTCTATAGGCTTTGGTTGCTTACTGTTACTATCTGTTGCTAGATTTCTTGTTAGTTTAGAGGCCCTATTCTCTTGTCTTTGTCTTAAAAGTCATTCAATGTGACTGATAGTAGTACTTTTGGTACCTTAGAGCAAACTCTAGCTGTATGGATTTTCTCGTTTATGTAAAGTTTACAATATCAGAGGTGGGAAGCATTGATTTAACTCTCTAAAGCTTCCATAAACCTTAGTTTTTCATCCATAAAATGTAGATGGTAATAGCAATGTCACTGAGTTGTTTTAAGAATTAAACTAGATATCACTAATAAAGGATTCAGCATGGTATAAACCATAAACATATGGAACTCTTTGTTCTCTGCTTTTGAATTACTTATGTGATTATTTAGAATATCAATTATATATTAGGTTTTAAATGACATTCATTCCTTGCAGGATTTTGTAGCCAAGATCTGATAAATTAACCCAAATTCTGATTAAAAAAATATATACCTTCCAATTATTGGTGATAACATTAATATGCTTGTTTATTATTTCAGTTTGATTTTCATTAGGAGAGTGAGAGATGCTTTTGATACAGCATGAGAGTGTTTATTTAATTCTCTCTTGCAGTAGTCTCAAGAGTGAAAGCTTCTGCTTTAGTGCTTGGTCAAGCCTTAAACTTTATGTGTTTTGGCATTGCTCTGAAACAGAAGTGTTCACGGCTGAGACTGCCAAGTGCACAGAGTAAATATAAATTTTTATCAGTATAGTAAGTGTTCATAATACTGACTGTCAGTAGTAATTCTATGGAATACTTTCATGATTCCAAGTATTAGAAAGCAGCAAGTGCTGGGAGTGGCTGTTGGTCCTTTAAATCTAAGCTGTTGAGGCCCCCAAATCACTATTGTATATATAACAATGCCCACAATTCCTAATATGGAAAATGTGAGGAATCACGAGGCCAGGACCTAATCCAAGATTCATGATTATTCTCTATGAACCAAATAAACTTTTAACAGTCTTATATATTAAATGAAAACCATTGCTGGTAGGAAGCTACCTTACAGGGTTAGTGGGGGAAAAAGTGAGGTAACATGGAAATAATATTAATGTTCTAAAGTATGATTATATAATTGCAAAGGTCTTCATGCAATTGACTTAAAGAATTCAGTAGTTGGGCTGGGATTGTGGCTCAGCGGTAGAGCGCTCCCCTAGCAAGGGCGGGACCCAGGTTCAATCCTCAGCACCACATAAAAATAAAGGCATTGTGTTGTGTCCATCTATACCTAATAAATATTTTTTTTTAAAAAGAATCCAGTAGTTTTTCATGCAAAGCTATCACACTGATACAGGTTACATGATGAATCAGATAATGTGTTTTACCTTGTCTAATCAATTTCAGAAAGATCTTCAGAAATCATTTTGTCTATTTCATTCTATTTCCAGGTACTTTAATTTTAACATGAAAATAAACAAAAATTCTTCATACACTCTCCTTTGGGTTGATGACATGTATTTTTCTCATCTATCAATAAGCAAATCCTGGTTGAGTGAAATTCTGAGCCATGAAACATCTTTTAAGAAATGAAAGCACTACCATGCTTATCCTGGGAGAGATTTCAGCCTAGTACTGAGAAACTAAAGAAGATATCACAGAGAAGAACAAAACAGCTTAAGAGGTAATGGACTTTTAGTCTTTTCTTGACCTGTACTATTAGAACTGGGCCTGTGCTTCCCATAGAAGATTAGAGCAATGTTTGCCAATCTAGCATTTGTCTAAAAATATTAAATCCACTTACTTATAAAAGAATGAATTGTGCTACTCCCCTTTTGAATGTTGATGAGTTGATTCTTGAAATGCCAATTATTTTAAAACCCCAAAAGATAGCTTGCTTAAGCTAGGAACATTCTTGACCATAAGAAAGGATTTGAGATGAAATCAGAAAAACTATTTTCTACCCTAGAATGCCAATCAAGATGTGCCTGAACTTTGATTCCTGAAGCCCTGGTGCATTACACATTTTCAAAATTTATAATATGTTACCTTGGAATATTCTCTATTTTATGATTCTTCATTCAGTAGTCCCAAATTTATTTATTTATTTTTTTAAATTTTATTTTATTTTATTTATTTTTATTTTTTTATTGTTGGTTGTTCAAAACATTACATAGTTCTTGATATATCATATTTCACACTTTGATTCAAGTGGGTTATGAACTCACATTTTTACCCCATATACAGATTGTAGAATCACATCAGTTTCACTTCCATTGATTTACATATTGCCATACATACTAGTGTCTGTTGTATTCTGCTGCCTTTCCTATCGTCTACTATCCTCGCTCCCTTCCCCTCCCCTCCCCTCTTCTCTCTCTACCCCCTCTACTGTAATTCATTTCTCCCCCTTGTATTATTTTTCCCTTTCCCCTCACTTCCTCTTGTATGTAATTTTGTATAACCCTGAGGGTCTCCTTCCATTTCCATGCAATTTCCCTTCTCTTTCCCTCTCCCTCCCACCTCTCATTCTTGTTTAATGTTAATCTTCTTCTCATGCTCTTCTTCCCTAGTCTGTTCTTAGTTACTCTCCTTATATCAAAGAAGACATTTGGCATTTGTTTTTTAGGGATTGGCTAGCTTCACTTAGCATAATCTGCTCTAATGCCATCCATTTCCCTCCAAATTCTATGATTTTGTCATTTTTTAATGCAGAGTAATACTCCATTGTGTATAAATGCCACATTTTTTTCGTCTATTGAAGGGCATCTAGGTTGCTTCCACAATCTTGCTATTGTGAATTGTGCTGCTATGAACATCCATGTAGCAGTGTCCCTGTAGCATGCTCTTTTTAGGTCTTTAGGGAATAGACCGAGAAGGGGAATAGCTGGGTCAAATGGTGGTTCCATTCCCAGCTTTCCAAGAAATCTCCATACTGCTTTCCAAATTGGCTGCACCAATTTGCAGTCCCACCAACAATGTACAAGTGTACCCTTTCCCCCACATCCTCGCCAGCACTTGTTGTTGTTTGACTTCATAATGGCTGCCAATCTTACTGGAGTGAGATGGTATCTTAGGGTGGTTTTGATTTGCATTTCTCTGAGTAGTCCCAAATTTAGAAAGGGCAGAGGAAGCACTTCTTACCTCTGTTTTAACTCCTATAATATCCTGCACAGTGCTGGCGTTCATTGTAATTTTAATACTATTTTCTAAGTTCTCCTAGGTAACATGAATAATTCAGTAACTCTTTCATTAGAATGGTCCTTTCATTCATTCAACAGAACATGCTATTTATCCTTTTATTTAGAAAAAGAAGTGCTCCAGACCTTTAAGCGGGTAGAACCCCAAAAGCACTTTATGTATGATCCATTTTTATGCTAAATAGGTTCTTCTTCCTCTTCTTCTTTTTTTACTTCACATCCAGCTGATTATCAAGTTTTATCAATTCCATCTACCATCTATCTCTCTCATACTTACTCCTAATTTTAGTCTTACTGTCTAAATTAAAACCCTCATGTCTTCTAAAGCATATCTTTTGCTTTTAGTTCCTCCAAATTGATTTTCTTCATCTACTTTTTATATTAAATCAGTACACATTTCAAGAGTACCAACCATGCACCTGGCATTTACCAGGCATCCAGGATATAGATCAGATCTTTGCTCCCCTTCTAATGCTCAGGAAGAGATAATAATAATTAAGGAAACAAAGTAAATGATTTCAGGTTGTTTTAAGTACTATAGAGTGGGTGAAAATGATGTCATATTGGTGGTTAGAGAAGATACATTTTTAGGAGAGGCATTTTGAGTTTGTAATGTTTAAGTGAAAGGATGAAAAGCAACAAGGTCCAGGCTACATGCCCAGTGGCCAATTTCAGCAGCTAGCACACTCTACCTGCTTACAGTTACCACCCAGTAGTCCATTCAGATTTTAATCCATCAAATGTGTTACTTCACTGATTGGGTTATGGCTCTCATAATCTAATAATTTTGAATCTGAACATTCCTGCCTTGCCTAACACATGAACTCTTTGAGGAATATTAAAGATCCAAACCCTGACAGTAAGTTAGGAGATCACTGCAATAATACAGGTAAGAAAAGGTGGTGATTTGCCCTAGGATGATAGAAATTGAAATGAACATAACCAGATTTAGGATGTATTTCAGATATTGGGAATAAGAAAAAAAAAATAGAAATAAAGAATGACACCTAGGTTGGGTACCTGAACATCTAGATGGCTAATTTTACTATTTACTGAAAAGGGTAAAAATAGAAAAGGAATATATTTCTTTCAATCTCCACAAATAGAGTGATGTTTCTAAAATTTGGTACTTCATATATTTCAGTTGTTTCCTAGAATTTCCAATGTAAGACTCAAGTTTTATTTTTATGCATGGAATTGCCTGAACTCATCCTTCCTATCCAACCTCTTTTCCCATCACTCCTCCACCCCACACATGCACAAGGCACCAGGAGCGGCAGCTGTAATGAGCTACTCCGTTTCCTCTACATGCTATACTTTCTCCTATCTTTGTGCTTCAGCAGTAAGTGTTTCTTTTGCCTAAAATGTTGACCCTTGTCCTTTGTGCTGCAATGTCCTACTCATTTTTTAATATTTCTGGGTAAATCTCCTCTGTGGTGTTCTATCTAGCAAGTCCCAGTGAGTTAGGTGCTCCTCTTCACACTGATGCAGTTGTGTATGCCTTGGCTGTGAGCTTTGTCATCACAAATGGAGTTTTACCTAACTTTTTACCTCCAGGGTCCATGACTCACATGGATATTGCTGAGTAACTTGTTTCTTAAGGAAATGAATTATTGATATTTAACACCTTATCTTGTAAAAAAATATAAAAGCTATAAGTGTATGTAATTCTTCCACCTCTATAAATAGAACTACAGGTGAATAGATGTCATGTAGAAGCCCTAGTTTGCACTTACTTCAGTATTCCCAGGACCTAGAATGATGAGATAAACCTCATTATGAAGTCGCCTTTGGAGGTAATAAACCCTTTGGTAACTACTCTATATCTGTTTTTAGGTTTGATTTATTTTTATCCTAGTGGCATGGACTTGGATTGGAAAGAAAATATCAACCTAGATATATACCTGATTTTAGCTGAATCCATGTTAATGTCTAGTACAGCATCATGACTGGGCAAAATAGACTTTAGGAGTTTGTCATAAAGTAATACTACCTAACAAGTCACATCATAGATTGCTGAGTGGGCCAAGATAACTTATATTTCAGCCTAGTGACCATGATACTTTTTCTCCTTATAATGGAGGGAAGGTGTAGGGGGCAGAAAATCTGTGTTAATTATTCATCTGTTTCTTAAATACTACCCACAACAACATATAGTTTATTATGTTAGTAAACCATTTGTATTTGGTTTTTGCCCCTGGCTTAGCTTCATTAATATTCAGAAATAGGGAGTTATTTTTATATAGGAAAAATGGCCATGGGGACAATTATTTTGTGAATCCTCAAACCCTAAGTCTAGCCACTGCACTTTAAGGCAAGATGTTTTCTTAATAAGGAAGTCATTTTCAGTGTGTCAAAGTCATAAAACTTAACACTGACTCCTCCCTGTATTTTATACCATGTCTGTGTTGTACTTGTTGAAATATGCTGCCAGTAGATTTATATTCTAATAACTTGATTTTTAACTAGTGAGAAATCAAGGCAGTACTAGTTAAATGTCTTACAAAGCATTACAGATGACTCTAAATGCCTCATGATATAAATACCTTTAGTAAAATGAAAACACAAGTAGCTTTGCATATATTTATATGTTTTGCCCTTTAAGTTCTGAGTTTAAAGGCTGAAAGCAGAGATAGTGGTAACAGGAAGGCAGCTTCTTCTGAAGATTCATGCATTAAATTACTGTGCTGCAAATTCTTGTACATCACCAGGCACTTACTGTGTGCCAGGGCATGTGCAGAGCATCATGGGGAATACCAGCTGACACAAAGGACATGCTGTCAAGGAGCTCCTCAAAATAATGTATTTCCCAATGGAAACCTTTTCTTGTTCCTTGTTTGATCTCAAAAGATAGGTACCTCAAGAGTGAGGTATCAATTTTGGGGTCCTAAGCATTTCATTGGAAATTGTGGCATGTAAGAATACAGAAATTATATGATGAATGTTAACATTTTTTCAGGCAAACACTAAATAGAAGCTATAGAGCTCCGCTCATTATTAATTCACTTATGGAAATTAAATATTAATTTTTAAGGACTCAGTGTGCTTTTGTAAAGGTAAAATGTTTAAAAAGTAAATAGTTAAAAGCATCTAAAATTGTTTAAAGGTTAAATTGTCTGACTAAAATAATTTATTTGTTCCATGACATTTTAGCTCTGGACTAGAATAAAATTTCTGGTTCATTTTAGTTCTGCACTAGAATAAAATTCCTGTTTAAGCATAATCAAAAGTCTCTCTTTTATGAATAAAATAATGTTATGTGAATTTGCTCCTCAGAACTCTGCAATAGAATTGGTGTTCAAGTCCTGGAAGAAGTAAATTTCATCCTGCCACCTATGAATGCACTGAACACAAATCTAAACACAAATTTGCTACTCTTCCAGACCCCCGCCATTCCAGGTTCTGTATCCTGTACTTTCCTTCCCTATTCTTTCAGTGGGCAGCACCATTCTTCTGGCCTCTAGATTTGCTAACACCCTTCCTTCTCCTCAGCTTCACTTGCTGAAGATCTTTTCAACTAAGAGAAACACAGTAAAGTCACCTCCTTCAGAAAGGCTGCTCTCATTTCCTTAGTTCTAAATTTTTCTACCTACTCTTGGGTAAATTACTTGACTTTAATCATTGAATCTCAGTTTACTTACTTGTGAAATGGAGCTATACAGGTGATCGCTGACAGATTTGTTGATGTACAGTTTTTAAAATTCAAGATAGTACAAAAACAATATAGAAATCATATATACTTTAAATTTTGAATTTTGATCTTTTTCTGGGCTAGAATATAGAGTATGATATTCTTTCATAATGCTGGACAGCGGCAGCAGTCCATAGCTCACAGTCAGCATCACAGTCACGAGGAGAAACAACTGATTCTCTCCAGTGTGCTGTAAGCCAGGATATTTGGTTGGTGTATTAAACACATTTTTTACTTATGATATTTTCAGCTTATAGTAGGTTTATCAGGGTGTAACCCTGTTGCAAGTTAAGGGACCTCTGTGCTCACTTTATAAATTGCTGTAAGGAGTCAAGTTTTAAGTCAATAGGAGAGTTTGTGGCACAGAGGATGTCAACCATTTTCATTGTTGTTGGTGGTGGTTTTGTTTTTTTCTGTGCTATACCAGGTGACCCCCTCAAACCATTATTGCATTTCCCTCCTGCCACATTTCATCAAAAATATCCTACGTTTGTAAATTTCATTTCCTTAATCTCTTCTAGTCTTCAACCCATTTTAAATGTCTTCTATAGATGAGCTATTTGCCAAATGTTCCTCATCTGATTTGCTCCCATGGGCAATGTCTGCCCTTCCTCTTCCTCTTTAGTTTCCCAAACACTTATTTTCCGGCTCTTCTCCTACCCCTCTGGCCATTCTTCTTCCTCTTTTTACCATGTACTTTTAAGGTAATATTACACATTTACTTAGGAATTTGTTATTAGATCCTTAGCTTCAGACTCATTTTTCCAATTCTTGCAAGTTGATTACAGAATAATGTAGTAGCATCATGATGAAGACCACAGTTGGAGTCCTAGATACCTTGGATGCTCTCATCTGATAATGAGGATATAAATGCTAACTTTACATGATTAGGGTGAGGTTAAGTGAGATAATATGTGGAAAGGACTTATTGTTTACAATTTAGAATCTCTTTCTCAGTCTCTTGCTCTCTCTAACCATCTCTATCTCTTTTCTGTTTCTTTCACTGTCCATTGGACATCTGCCTTATGTACAAAATAAAATCATATTTTGCCTCTATCTCTGTGCTTTTCTTTTAGTGAGGTGAATTATCTTATAACCAGTTGTGAATTAAAGGATCATCTTATATTTTTCCTCAAACTCAGCTGGCATACTTTCTGTCCTTTTCCTTCATGTCTTCTATGTGTATTAAATTCCACTCTGTCTTTCATGGCTCTAATAGATTTCCAATATTCTAGTAATCTCTTTTTTTCACTTTTAATACTTTCTCTACACTGTGTTTTAATTCTAGAGTAGAAGTGGGTGGTGTGCCTTATAATCCCTTCAGTTCACCTCTGCTTAGACTATCATGTTCACAAGGCACTGAACAACATACCTCCCTTAGGTACTCTTCATTGGTCAACCATTTTTTTAAGTTGTTTTAATTAGTTGTACATGGTAGTACAATGTACTTTGATACATCATACATAGATGGAGTATAATTTCTCATTTTTCTGGTTGTACATGATGTTTTATCAGTTGATTCATGACTGCAACAGAACTACATATCTTTGAGGTATTTGAAGTTAAAGACTGTAATTTCTCTTTTATGATTCCCAATGAATCTGGTACATTGCCTAACAGATAATCACCTTCATCAAAGTTACTATCAGCCTGAATCTTGATGGTAAATGCTACTGTTATTGAGGCTAATTATTGCTGGGAACTTTGTTACATGCTTTCATATTATCTCATTTAATTCTTTATTGTAGTGCTGTGGTATAAGTACTAATATTACCAAAACAAAGCACAGAAATGCTAAGTAACTTGCCCAGATATTCACAGCTAGCAAGCAGAAGAGTTAGAATTTGAACCCAGGTGTCTAACTACAGAATTTACCTCTTTCAACACTGCATTTGTAGTTTAGTACTTATCAATACATAATTGTTGAGTAAATGTGTGAAAGATCAAAATAAAAATAACGGATTTCTAAAAATGAACATAAACTTGGAGATAAAATTATAATGTTTCAAGTTAGCAATATTTATTAAAGAAAAATTTCGTATGTACTTACATGTACCAATTTGTGGTGTTTCTCTTTCTGCAATGAACTTATTTTCAAATTTGTCATTATTAAAAAAATTGAAAATTGATCATAAGAGATATTCCTTCAGTGGTTATTTCACAAAGGTAAACTGATAAAGTAGTTATATATTTTTTCAGTACTCACAATGCCTATTTAGTGTGTTGTTGGTACCCCCAAAAGTTTTTAAGACTAGCAACTCCTCAAAACCCTTTAGCAAATATTTATATTTACCCCATTTTTTAACACAAGTGTGTATTTTTCTTTTTCAAGCATAAAAGGCAGTAAAAAATTATCAGAGGAAGTTTTAGACACTTAAAGAGATAACTTACTAGTAAAATAGGCCAATAGTTGTAGTTGTGGTGACTTAAACTCTCTTTCCTTTAGAGCTTGGTATTATAAAATATGTGATAATTCCTAATTAATCTTCAAAAGATTATACAAAGAGTAACTAGAAAGCTGAGCTAAGTGGCAAAATCTATGGATGCTGGCTCAAATTAACTAGCTTTGAGTTGGCAAAGTTTAATTATGCATTTAATTTCAAGTCAGTCCTGCCTTTTGTCTTTTGGAATCCAGTTCTAGTTATTAATCACATCCATGCCTGTAAATTCTCTATATTGAAAACCATGGTACAAACAACTGGTTTTCTGTTTCTAAGATAATCTACTTTTACCTTTACTATCAGTGACCTTTTATTGATGGCAGTATTATAGAACAGGAGGAACTTTAATAGCCACATAACTTACAGTATTGTATACCTGAGGATAAAAAGACCTGGTATAAAATAAGAACTTTATAGTTTAGGATTTGTTTTATGAAAAGCACTATACCTTGAACACAGTACAAAGATCAGTCATGATGCATGTCTTACTGGGACCGTAAAGTTTTTGCTTCAATTGTCATTGACCAATTACTGTTTTATTATAGTTTCTTTTCATTTTTTATGGTGGCAAATGCAGTTTTTCCCACAATTAGTCCTTGAGCACAAATACAATAACAATTTGGGGAGAGAAAGCAAAAAAAGGAATTTTAGTTTTATCTGCATAAAGGGACCAATTGAAGTTCAGCTGTGCATATAGTTGTATTTCAGTAGAGTATTCTAAAGATATCTTCCTATTGTAATTGGCTCTTTTAAAAAAAGTATTCAAGAGGAAACTTGTTTTTCTTGACTGTATGGTTTGGAAATATTACAATTCCTGGAGATTTTATATTTGCTTATGCAAATTAGATTTGTAGAGATGTAAGTGGTAAAATAGCACATGGCACTAACTATATTCTAGCTAAATATCATTATTGTGGCCATCAGGAGCACAACCAGGGATCAAAACCAAACAGAAAACAAAACTCTTTTTATTAAGAAGACTTCTCGAAAAATTTAGAGTCTTAATTTTAAAAAATCTATTTATTTATCATTTGAACAATTAAATCCCTATATATTTCAGTGAGAACTGTACAAGCTTTTAAAATGTTATTATTATTTGGTATTGAGGATTGAACCCAGGGCCTTGTGCATGCTAAGCACAGATAGTCTATTGACATCTTTAATTTTTTAACATAACATTTGCTATTTTTCCTAGGGTATAATAACAACTTATTTTTTAAGAAAAAAGTGGCACAAAGACAGCCTAGTAATGATTTCACATTTGCTTTGGAAACTTTGCCATCAGTAAGTAAGGTATGAAGCTGCTAGGGTGTATGTAACAAAAACAGTCCAGGGGAATTACTACTATTTAGTTCCATTGAGTCTTGAAGAAATAAATGCCATATTAGGTGCTTTCTCTCTCCCATTTACTTCCTGGTACTTCTTCAGAGCTGTCAATAGCATCCCCAAGAGAAGTAGAAGGCTGAGATGTAATGGCTCAATAATGTCTCTGATTTAAAAAAAAAAAAAAAAAAGAGATGTGGTGGTGCATGCCTGTATTTCAAGGGACTTGGGAGGTTGAGGCAGTCAGATCTCAAGTAGGAGGCCAGCCTCAGCAACTTGGTAAAACACTGTCTCAAAATAAAAAGGGCTGGAGACTTAGCTCCATGGTAAAGTACCCCTGGATTTAATCCCCACTTATCCCAGCAAAAAGGGAGGGGGAACTTTTTCATAGTAAATATTAAGATATATTTAAACATACTTGTTTTACAATAGAGAATCTAATTTTATTTATATACATGTTCAATGCATGCTTCCTTACACCATTGCTTACAGTTGGGTAAAATATGAGTAATCCTTTTATAAGTGATGCGGAGGAGGATGATGTGGTACATAGTGCTCTACCCCACAAAATTTCTCCTTATATCACTATTTTGTGGAAATGTAATTTTATTCTCTTAGAAAATTTCTCTGTGGATATGATATGTATTGAATCATACCATTATAATTGCTTTCTAAAGTTAATTTTTAAATATATAATAACTTTGTCAGAAGGGTTAAAAATAATGATGGTAGATAGGGGAACATTTACTATTTTCAAAAGAACATTTTAAAATTTAGGTGATGGATTTATTAGCTGGATTTAATCATTTCACATTATAAACATTTATCAAAACATCACATTGTACCCCATAAATATACACAATTACCATTTGTCAAAAATAAAATAAAGAATTAAATATAACATATAGTATCAAAATTTCAGTTTAACAGATTGCCATCTGTTAAACTGTAATTTCTTTTTTTCTTTTAAAATATGTAATATTTCTATTTGGTATTGTCTATGATGCTTGAAGCAAACTTTGAAAAGTTACATATGTATTGTAGAATGTTTCCAGTTTTTTTTCTGAGAGAGCCTAAATGCGATAATAAGATTTGGCTTTTATAACATAGTGATAGGAAAGCAATACTCAAAATCTAAAAAAAAAAAAAAAAAAAAAGGAAAATACAAAGAACTTAAAGCATGTTTTCATATGGTATGTTTGTTTTCTT